>NC_090061.1:10560050-10860050 GCF_038355195.1 Osmerus mordax
TCTGTCTCTTTCAACTCCTGGAATGCAAAGAGAGGAAAGAGATATGGGACGACAAAAGGGAACTGCCTAGAATACGGTATCCAATCATGGCACTGGTCCCAGGTACTTGAGTTGAAAAGCTCTGGGACATATTGGTGTTTATTTGATAAAGAAATGTCTAACCTAGTTTGTGCTGTTTAGAGTGACCTACGCACATTCCTCCAACCTCACCAAAAGTCACCATGACGCACCAGCTGATGTGAGCTTTATTTGCGTACAGTACTGCACACTAGTTTGTGGGATAAACACAGCGACTGGAGCACAGAAGCTAGAGCACCCTCCCCCTGTTCTGCCAGACTTCCCAGACTCCCCTACTCCTCCACACCTGCTCTGCCTCCACCAGGGGCTGTAATGGTGCACTTTACAACTTCACTATGAATCACTGCCATGGGAGTTTACAGACACCACCCAGCCCAAATGTAACCCAGTTTCTGCAGCTATCAATCAGAGGGATGCTCTCCAGGCTCGCCATCTGTCTTAGGAAACACCAGTTCAGAGCAGGGATCCGGGCCTCAATGGCAGACGGGAGGAAATGGCCGAATCTCACTCTCTCAAGGATTAGGGGTCACAGAAAGTAAACTTTTCTTTTTCTTTTTTCCATTCTCTGGAGCTGGTTCAATTTATATTCCTAATCGACGCGGGCTGTTTTTACCTTCTAGCATTAACACCTACTTTGAAAGCAGCTGTCTAGTTTAAAAAGGGGCCATACATGTGACATTCATAAACAACTAGACTGGATCCCTGTCATATCGGGGGGCAGAGATGAAGATGATTAAACTAATGACAGCCATAATCAGGGAGAGCCGTGAGAGAGACTTATTAACACGTGGTGGGTCTTTCCCTCCCCAAACGAGGCTGTGAGTGATGAGAGTCGGCCTCGTTTGCGTGAGCGCAGATCTGGCCCGCTGATTGATAACACTGCCCAGGAGACAACTGTGATCAGTGATGTGGTGCCTCACGGTGAGGTGACCTACAGTGCGCTGGTAATAACAGGAGCTCAATCTGCCCTATCTCTCTGCCTGGCTCTCTATCTGTAACTTTATCTCTCTAATACAGTGTACAGGTTACATGGGAGGGGGTTTAGGGTGAGTGCATTAAGGAGACATAGTCTGTAATCACATTTTGCTGAAGGTAGTGATTTGAGAGAAGGAGAAATAAGGGGAGGAGACGGCCATGTGCCTGTGTGACTCACCGGTAGAGTTTTCTTGAGGCCGCAGCGCAGGAACTCGTTGCGTAAATGTATCCTGAAGTCCAGATCGTCGGGGGAAGTGACCAAGGCGTTGATGAGCTGCATACAGGCCACCTGTGGTAGGCACCACACCATACACACACGCGCGCACGCACGCACACACAGAAGAAAAGAAGCTACATAAAATGGATTCATGGTAAAAGCATGAATCAGTATGGTGATGAATTGCACAGGGCTGCTAGTGAAATGTGGGCATGATGTGGTCATTATCCTGTACTTTTTCAAGGGGTGTTGAATCGAAACATGTCCATGGAAACTCTGTCAAATGTGTATGTTTTGGGGGATAGGGGAGAAGACCCTGGAACCTTCTGTTTGTGCAGAAAGAGAATGACAAAATAGGGTACACGGAGCTGAGAAGAGCAAACGCCAAAGGTCCAGGAAATGCATTAACCACATGTACATTTTACATAGATTTATTGGATTTGGGCGGTGGCTTGGGGGAGGCGGAGGGGAAGGGAAAGAGCTGATGGGTCTTAACGGGCTGTAATGTGGCTCCAGGGAGGAGCGTCAGGACATGACGGAGTGTTCCTCTGACAGCAGATCAATGGGAAGCTGAAACATTCCTGTGATCGACAAGTGAAAAGTAGTCCTTCAAAAGCCCGACCCTGGCGTTCATTTTGGCCTGCATCTTTTATTAACGGCCGTAGGGATGCAGTCACTGGCTCGTTTTTCCACACTGGTTCCTGCTGTAAGTGTTTCTTTCTGCACGTGTGAAAGCACACACACACACACAGTCACATCTCCCATAAACACACACACACACACACACTCAGGCACACACATAAACACATAAGACAAAAAAACAGACACAAAAAGGCACAAACAGATTCACAAACACGCACGCACACTTACACACAGACACAATATCTTAATTTATCGGCATTGCTCTTATTGTCCTTTAATACCCAACCCATAGCCTGAGAGGATACAGCTAGTGGGGGATCTGCCTGACAGAGGGGAATAATAGCCATCTGGAAGCAACAGCACTGGT
Organism: Osmerus mordax; assembly: GCF_038355195.1. Lineage (NCBI taxonomy): Eukaryota > Metazoa > Chordata > Actinopteri > Osmeriformes > Osmeridae > Osmerus > Osmerus mordax. The sequence continues at coordinate 10,562,330 of NC_090061.1, forward strand.
TTGTTTTTTGTGTGTTTTATTCCCATTCGGTAGCCGCAGGACAGTGAAATTGAACAGGTTTGTATTAATCCTTTGGAGTCAGAGAACGTGTTGTTATGCTTCATGAGAACATGTCAGTGCTAATGGGGACTCTGTACACAGACATATGGGCCAGGCCTGCTGGGCCTACAGAGCGCTGTAGAACCACTCCAAGGCTTCTCTCCCTGTCTGTCTGTCTCTGCACCATCCAAGCCGACCCACAGGACGTGGCTGGAGGCTGGAGTGTATGCCAATGGTGTCAGGCCCCAGATACACTGCAGACCTCTGCATGCTTCAGTGGGGTCTGGAGAGGCCTGGAGTCAGAGCTGGGCACTGAAGCATGAAGTTGTACCCTCCAGAGACTCAAAGAGCAGGAATCCTCCCTCGAAAACGTCTACAACTTCACCGGGTTCTGCTCACTTCCATCTTTCCTCAGATCTGGCAAAGCTGTGGAGTCTGGTTGAATGGATCAGCCCAACGGAGGTACGGAGCAATCGCATCGTCTCTCCTCCCGCACACCGATATGTTGTGCAATCAGTGGCTGCCAACTCACCTAAGCCATGTTTGTGAAGCCATTTTGGTGTAATGGATGAGGTTGTTTTTGGTGTTGGCTGTATGTGAGGTTTGGCTATGTCAAACGTGGCGAGCTAATGCTCCACGCGCGCTGCAGCGCTGCCATGGGAGGGTTCTTACAGAGTAATTAAAAGTGGCACTGCTGGGACGGTTTAAAGTTGGGATGCCGGCTTTCACTCTGTGGCGGAGCAGCGCCTGAACCGCGGCAAAAACACATTTTAATCACATTAGCGGAGTCAAGCTCTGCAACCCATCACAGGTTTGGAAGCGGGGAAAAAAAGTGTTTAATTCCTTTGAACCTTCTGCATCAGCAAGGTATTTTAATTTACTTCACAATTAGCAGCGGTTCTTTTCATTAGCTGCAATTTTTACAGGAGGAAAACAAGGCCTTGCAATCAAAAGGGTTCCATCCCTCCCTCACTTTCTATCCGTCTCCATATTGCTTTTTTTTTCTTTCTACACTTCCTTAAACAGGCCCTATTACACTCCAAATCACTTCACCAATTCCCAAATTGGAAAAGTATTTTTACTAAGTTTTGTTTACCAGCAAAAACAAGAATGAAAAGAAAGAAAACAACCACATATCATGGAAGGCAGAATAAAATGAGAAGGTGTTAGAGGGTGATGAAAAACAGCAGAAATAGACAGGTGCATTGCTGCATGGTTGCCCTTTCCCACTGGGTCCTCAGAGACCCAACTCAACCCCACAAAGAAAAAGCTGGAAAAATTTTGTTACGAGGCAGAAGAAAAAACAAAACAATGACACAAAGAGGGAAGATGAAATCCCAAGAAGACAACATCTCTCTCCCGGTCTATGTTATTTCCAGTGTCCTCTCACATAGAGGTTTCAGTACAGCTAGCAGGTGCAGATGATTAAGGCAGGAGGCACACCTGGAACATTCAAATAGCTGGTGGTGGGCTCTCGTCACACACCACAGGCGCCGGGGGTTGACAAGCGGACAAGGAGCCAGTAGGGGAGGCTGAGGGGACGTCTGTACGAGTCGACAGAGCCTCAGCTACAATGGACCCCAGAGTGACAGAGCTGTCAATTTCAACCTGGCCCCTAATATCAAGCACCAGACCTGAAGACAAGAGGCTATTTGTGTGAATGACACCAAATAGAGCTGAATAATTCTGTTCATTGCACAAGGAATAGCCCCTGTGACTTGACTTTTCGATTGCTTACTGTGCATAGATACGGTATGTAAAACATTGTGTTCCCCACAGCTGAACCAACTTCATTGTTGTAGATGACAAGTACCTATGAAAGTGGTCCAGTTGATGTTCACTGCATCTGTCACCACAGTAACCACAAGCTATGCTAGAGTTTGACAGTCATTGTGTTTGACCGTTGAGCCATAACTTTCCATTATCCGGTGAAATGAAAAGCGATGCAATTACATATTCTGAGAATGTGTGTGATGGGCATTGTGCATTGGGGAAAATCTTTTCATCCAGGGGTTAGCCTCTGTGTGTGTGTGCATGTGTGTGTGCATGTGTGTGTGCATGTGTGTGTGTGTGCATATTGACCTGGAGCTGCTGGGCCTCGTGGTTCTCCAGTCCCTCCACTATCGGAGCAAACCTCTCCTTGTTATTCCTCTCTGCTGCAATCGTCATGGCAGCCAGGATCTTTTCCAAGCTGAGGAAGAAAAAAAGAAGACAGGATGCCGAGAGAAAGTCAGCAAACACCTTCACTGTCGCGGCAACAGGACATTTACTTGCTATTACAACCTCGACCCCGTCCATCGCCTCCTTTCACCCAAGTCCTTGGCCAGACATTCAGCAGTGACCCAACCTTGAGGGGCCAGACTCTTTGTCTGCAACACTGTCATTTATAGGTAATCTAATATAGCTGCTTTGCTATTCACTTCGGAAATGCTAGAAGAAAAGAAGATTGTTTTGATGACGTAATTTATGGACACAAATTCTGGAATGCGATTTGATGTCAAGGAAAGGTTAGAGGATTTAAAACACCGATTGTTTGAGGAAACAAATGAATATGCTCACAAGGGCTCAGGGCAAATTGGACAATCAGACAAAAACAAAATAAGTTTGTTCCGAGTAAAACAATTTCAACGTCCTGCACACCGAAAATAAGGTGCAGCTCTAGAAATGAGGGAGTTTAAACGGGCAAATATATATTGATTGTAGTCGTTATTTGTGTTGCACCATACTTTCTATCTCTCTTGCACGCACAACCACGCTGGAAATGCAACATTTTTTTGTCTCGCCTTCATCTGCTATACACAGGAGAGACAACAACAAAGGCGAGACAAGACTTCTCATTCTCTCAGTCTGTCTCCCCACCACTCCCCCTTCTTTCTCTCTCCTTCTCCCCCTACCCTCTCTCTCTCTCCCCCTACTCCCTCTCTCCCCCTACTCGCCCTCTCCCCCTCTCCCCCTCTCCCCCTCTCCCTCTCTCCCTCTCTCCCTCTCTCCCTCTCTCTCTCTCTCTCTCTCTCTCTCTCTCTCTCTCTCTCTCTCTCTCTCTCTCTCTCTCTCTCTCCCCCTACTCCCTCCCTCTCTCTCCCCTACTCCCTCCCCCCCCCCTCTCTCTCTCTCTCTCTCTCTCTCTCTCTCCCTCTCACCCCACGTCTCTGTCGCTGCTCCCCCCTTTCCATCCAGGACGTGCTGAAGCGTAGCAGTCCCAAGGGATGCAGGATGGCTCACAAGCCAGCCGCGGCTATGATCCTCCCCTGTTCCAAAATAGACTGGCTCTGGAGCGCAGTGCGTGGGGAGGGGGAGAGGGCGCTATGCAGGGGATGTCCCCATCTAACCACAAGTCCCTCGATGACAGGATGGCACTGTCTGAAGTCGTGGTGACAAGCTCTGTAGATTTAATGAGATTTCGTCATCATGGATGGCCTTGGTCAGAATTAGTTTAGCTTTGATATGAACTTTGCTGTTTTCATTTCAACAGGGAAACTCCTTGTGTAGGATTTTCAAGATTAGGGGCGATGACCCACTGTCAACTGCAGCAAAGATGTCTGGAACACATCTGAAATACAGCCAGCTTCCTATGTGACGGCAGTGATGAAGATAGAGACATGCGGGTGGGGCGGGGGGTTATATACTGGGTTACTTTAAAGCCAGTTCAAACAGTGTATCTCCAGAGAACCTCGTCAGCTTAACCCCTTGTGTTCCTGCTTGATGCCCTCGCTAAGGATGTGTCACAAACATACATGTCAAGACTGAGTTTGCAAGTGAAGCCTCAGCTCTTTAGAGTGTCACTCAAAGGCACATTCTGAGACAGGCCTGTGATTGGCTGCGCTGATCTTCTGCAGAAGCGCTACCCATAGGACCCTATTTAGGGATAATCCACACACGTGTGTGTGTGTTCACAGGAAGGAGACAACTAGAAGATAATTGTAGGTGAGGAATCCTAACAGCCAACTGTACATAAAGACAGCTGGGGCAAAATCCTTAACCTATGATATGAATTTTGATAGACTGATAAACAAGAAGCATTTGAGCCTCTGAGATTGAGATTTGAGCCTCTCCATCAGTTGTGGGTTGGTTTTTGTTCTAGCGCTGCATGCAGACTAACTTTGCAGTCCCTTTGTTATTCTACTCTACCCCTGTGGCAGACACAATAAAAAATGCTCCCCTGGATTCAATTTATAATCTGTCAGCCAGTCTGTGTGTTCATGGTCAACTACATTGAACACTTAAATACATTACACAGCGCAAACAGCTAAATCAGAACATGTTAACTGACAGACTCCAATACATCTCACAGCCATTGCTGCTAACACAATGTGAGAGCCCCCAATGTGCAGTGTTGGAGCCAAGGAAATGCTGTCTCCAACTACAAATACACGGATATATATTTTAATCTGATTCTAGAGATGAGTGTGTTGTGTTTCCCAGGGAGAGAATAGTGGTTTGATTCCGCTGGTGACCGGAGACAGCCTAGGGGGAAGCAGAGGGAGCAGGTGTGTGAAGAACCGGACTTACATGTTCTCTTCACCTATGATGCACACCGCCGAGAGAATCTTGACGATCTCCGTCATCATGCTGGTCTGTTTGGGATCAATGGCCCTGGCCAGCAGCAACAGGCTCCGCTCGTCTCCCAGAATCCTTTGCAGACCATACTGTCGACATACGCGAGAGAAAAGAAATGAATTAAACAAGTCCATTGGGTGTCATTTAATGAGAGCATTTGCATTCATGGAGAACTTACTTGCGAGTTAAAAATGAACTATGCAAAGAACCTCTTAATATAAGTAATAGTTAGCCCTAATTCTCTTTTAAGGAGGGACAATGAGGCCAGAGGAAAATGGAGATTATGATAAATTAATCCAATTCAGGACAAGGCTGTGGGGACAAATATAGTCCTCTACCTTTAAATCTCTCTTCCCACTTGAGTTATGGGCAGAGTTGACCACATATGGGGATTAAGTAAAAGGGTAGCAATATCAATAGCTCATCCATCCTTGAACTATGTGCTACTTTCTAGAAATGAGACATTGCTGCCCAAAAAAAAAGAGAACAAAAAAAAGATCACCTAAAGAGTCGGAGACAATGTACTGAAAATGGCAAATTAGTTTCATGTTACTCTCCCAATTACAACACCTGTCACGGCTAGATAAGGAACCTGACAACCTGAACTACACAAGAAGGAAAGGAGGACATATATAAATTAACACTCATTCACTCTTCTGTCTCTCTCATTTCTATATACACACACACACATATATACGTACATATTTGATTTAGTTCATGAAACATCCCTAGCTACAGTTTCATACTGGAAATTATTACCAATAAGATTTGGCCACCTGAAGGAAATACCTACCATAAAAACATGCCTTCAACAATCCTTTTTTTTTTTACAAACCTTATTGTTCATGAAGGCCTTGAGGCATTGGATCAACTTGTGCTGGTTCCTTTTATCAATATTCTCTTGTCTGAAAGAAATACAAGCAAGAAGATATTATTTATTGCAGACTGTGGTGTGTAAAAAAGATATCTAGTGCATTGTGGAGATAGTGGAAAGAGCTGTCTTTGAAAGTTGTTAAAAAAGCTTACTGTTTTTTTTCAAGAAGCTTCTCCAAAGTGTCCAAAAGGAGGCCAAGTCCTTCATGTCCAAAGTTATTTACCCAACTAGAAGAGAGGACAGAGCACACACAGAGCCAGCAAAATAAGTACGGTTTGAGCTTCTGTAAATTCGAAATATTAAACCCTCTTTTCCTGTTGTCTTTGAGGCAATCAATAATTTCAGAATCAGAATGGGATTTATTCGCCATGAAAGTTTGCACAGACAAGGAATTTGTTTGGGCAGGAAGGTGCATACAATAAACATATAGGGACCTAAAATTTTAATATGTGGACTATCTATACTAAGGGTACATAAACTAGCAGTACTAAGTGGGATTAGAATTGAATTAAATATACAATAAAATAAAATATAAGTTGCCGTAAATTACAATATAAAAATACAAAAATACAAATATTACAAAAAATACAAATGTTTCAGCACACACTATAGAGTAAACAACTGGTAGGATGAATTCATTTTTCCAGGTTATTACTTTAGAGAAACTGTTTTCGAGACCAACCACCATAACTCAGCACAGTGCTTTTTCTGCGCTAATACTAAACTGTAGAATGTATATCTCACAGCCATTTACAGGCAAATGAACAGCCATCCATCTCAACTCCAGTTCCTGTGGTCTAGTCATTTGCTTCTTGGCCCCCTGCAGCCTGTGTACCAGCACCAACAGATTAAGAAATGCAAGAAAGATAACACTGTAATCGATAATGGATCGTGGGAGATAATTGGCTATAACCTACAGTGTATCAGGGGATGGGAAATGATCCAGTGCAGATGAGGCCGTTAGTCTGCGTGAGCTAGTCTGAGGAAAAGCGAGAAGAGCCTGGGCAGAGTCTGATCACCGCCACATTATGTCATTAGCATCGCTTGTTCTCAGCCTCCAACTGTCAATAAAACAAAACGCATGGAGCAATTTGTGCCACTAAAGGGCTATAATTCAATGATCTATTTCCCCTTTTTGACAATGGTTCGACACAATGATGGTCCACATATTAAAGTCATTTGTATTGACGCTGCTAGTCGGAGAAGACCCTCAATTAGCAGTGATATGCACCAGCCTGAGGCTGATGGACGGAGGTGAAAGGAGATATCTCTCTGGTCGGTGATGGAATTAGCGGTAAATTATAAACACCGTATGGCCTTCCAAACAATTACTCAAAATTCATTACTGGGTGCCGTGACCTAATTTGCAACATATTATCATTGATGTACAGTACATTATAATAATATGCTTTGTTAATAAAACAAAGCAGCATAATATTCAACATTTATAACTGTCTGTTTACAGAGGGCCTTTCCAGTTTAACGTTTGCCATTTTCTTTCTTTGCACCTAATGACAGATAATTGCATGCAAACATTGTTAAACCCAGAGAGCAAAAATGAGATCTCTGGAAAACAATCTAGTTTAAATAGTGTAAAGTACAATCCCGATGCTGCTCGTAAGAACACCCCACATTGAAATGGAGGTGGTTGGACCAAATGAGGAACGTGAGGCAACAAAGACTAACGAGAGGAGACACGGCTGGGGGAGCACAATTCACTAAATCCACAATCGGTGTTTATGCTCCATATTCACATCTGCGGGTCGTCTGTGAGAGCTTGGGAGATGAAGCCAATATTTGTGGAGAGGTATTGTGATTATTCCACTGTGTCGCTGTGTAACCTCAGATTCTGTGTAGAAGGGAAGGCTGAACACAACATGACACGACATACAAATGAGATTCATTGGCAGATCACAGTTCATACCTCTTTTGAATTAAAGCTAATCTAGGCAGCCCTAACATGGTAGTGTATTTTGACACAATCCCAGAAGTAGATTGAAACCAAACACCTTTTTTCCACACGTGACACCAGGCAAGGTTGAAGATGTTTCCATCAGCTGCCATGTTGCTAGTAGAGAGCAAAGGTAGGCTACTATTGTCTATCTACTCAACACTGACTGTCCATCTTCTCAACATGTACGGTCTATTGTCTCAACTCTGGGAAGCTTTTAGCTGTTGTCTTTGCTAAAACTGTTCATATGTTTGCCATTACTGTGTGATCTGGGTCTGGGATGGTTAGGTTTGTTTAACTATGATTGTTTAACTAAGAGATAGGAAGGCACTTGGGATAGATGGGATCCTATTCTTTCAGTACCATCTTCCCCACCTTAAATTGTGGCATGCATCCAAGGTTTTCATTAACTTGGGGGGGGAACTTGTTCATGAAATATTGATGGCTATAATCCTCCAGTTAAGTGCCACCAAATTGTGTTACTTTTCGCAATCATGTACATTCCGCAGGCAAAATGAAAAATTCATGGTCTGTCCTAGCGAGCCATTTTTTATCTATACTATTTCTGCTTGTTTGACGCAATTATGTTGTATTTATGTTAAGCGCCACAAAAGTTGAAATGATATGAGATGGTTTTACAGCCAAACCGTGGAGCAGATAAACAAGGTGTTAGTGATTTTCTCACTCAATACAGTAGGAAAACATAAGAAATAAGCTGGCATTTCATATACTCTAGCTCCAAAACAAAATAAATTATTTTACATTGTCCATAACTTTATATTTTGTTGTATTTGTCTATTCAACATATAAGAATAGTTGCGCTGTAATTTCAAATCAATCTGAACAAGAAGATTTTCTTTTGTTGAGATTAGATATTTTCTTCACAATATCTGAACAAGTAACCTGCTATTCTGAACCAATACGCTTTTGTGGGTGTGAATCCAATATGTCACTGACCTTGAATGGAATGTGTGTGCTGACAGGGGTACAGCTTCATAAATCATTTACCTCCAGACGTTTGGCTTGGGAAATACTTCAATACTGGGGTTTGAACAGTGTTTATATGCTACAAGTGACGGACTTACTAGAATGTTCTATGGCTGAATTTGACATGCATTTATCCTTTCTGTCTGACTGATGACTAACCATGTGCTGTGATGCTTACATGATGTCTATTGATATCAGCCAGTGGCCCAACATTGTTCATTCTTGTTTTGTTTATTCCATTGTGATGAGCTGGGGACTATTGTGTGGGAGCTGCATCTTTCATACTGGATTACACACTGGGCCATATCACTGCCTGGGCCATATCACTGCCCTCCACTGCCTCTCCTGGCCCATCTAGTGCCGCATTCCACCTGAGGCATGCAGACGCTCGCAACAAATAGCTCTCAACATCATAACCTGAAACCAAGCACAGCCTGGCTCAGTCGTTTGATTTTGCATTCTGAGAAGGGAAATAATTCAGCTTCAAATCAATGCAATGGCTTACTGAAACTACCAAAATAGAATATGCTAAATAAAGTGATGTACTGTATGGCAAACATTTGTGAGAATGTCTGAGAATGGTAGGTATATGATGAAAAACAAAATATGTAATGAATAAAAGTAGCAGTACAAAGATAAACTTGTGCAAGTTAAATGTAATTGCATAAAAAAGTCCCCTGAAGTTACCTCACTTCACATTTCAAAAATGCTAAAATTTACATTCATCATGTGGCCTTTAGGGCAGTTCATGGAGGAAATAAAAAAATAAATTGCATCAGTATCCTACAAATGCTGCCTAAAAGGTTATGAACTTTATAGCAAAAAGGACTGTGCAATAAATGGGATTACTGAACAGGAAATACATGAATCTGTTTGACAGTAATTAGCGTCATGGCGATTTTCCCTTGTTTCTCAAAGCTTGTTATATCTGCTGTTCCCGGTGGGCATCTAAAGTCTTAACCTATACACAGCAGGCCTGGAAAGGTCAATGAAAGAAAAACATGTGATTCACATGAAACTCTGAAAAATGTTATACAATATTTGTAATCCAGTTACAAAGTGGAGCTATTTCATTAAAAAAACGGTAGTAGTGGAGGGTAAAGGATTTTAAGATCACACACATATATTTGTATCTGCCATAACGCAACTGGTCAGTTGCCCTTCCATACATACACCTACAGTAAAGACATCCGCTAGACCTTCCCTTAATCCCTTAATTGACGACAGGACATGCGTCTGGCTCACTAAATCGACGTCCTTCCCTCTCAGAAAAATGATTGGGAGGGGAGATATTGTAATTATCCTTGCTGTACACCGTGACAGAGGGGGCACCCCAGCCTGCACACAGGCACAAGTACTTTCAGCAGTTTCAGTGAACAGAGTGTTGGTCTGCATGTGGCTGACTACAAAGCCATATTAACCTTCCCACTCGCAGAAGCAACAGTGGCAGCGCTGGAGATATTGGATTCCAGAGAGTGAGGCAGAGGCTAAAGCCGGTGGCACCCGCGGAGGACAATATTCCTGGTGTCAGCACCCTGCGAATGCGATTGGCTGTGTTGCTCCGAGCGCTGAAAGAACAGGGTCGGCATCGTTGAGAAGGACCACCCGGCGCTTCTAATGGCATTTGAGTCTCAGCAGGACCCCGAAAGCGGGGGTCTCACAATGACTGCACATCAAACGCACACCTAAATGAATGTTCCACTTTTTGCTGCTTTTGGATTGGAGGTTGAGAGGGGAGCCGTATAGTGGGGTGGTGGTGGTGGGGGGGGGGGGGGGGCAGGGGCAACTGAAGGAGGTTTGGTGAAGTAGCAACAACAAAAGTGCTGTAGGCAGCACATGTGTGTTTGTGTGCGTGTGTGGAGTGAATAGAAGAAGTCAATGTAATTGCAGGATTAAATAAACAGAGTAGACAGAGAATAGGGGACAGTTTACCGGCGTCCCCAGACAGTTGTAAATGACCCCCCGCTGAGCTCAAAACATTCCTGAAATGTCTAATTATCTCCTAAACAGCCCTGAGGCTCCTCAGATGAAGCCTTGACTGCTGGGGAGTGGAGGGGGAACTAGTGTGGAATTGGCAAAGTGCTGATTGATCAGTCCTTTTAATTGAACAGGGCTGTGAAGCTGTGTGCATGTGCTGGTACAGAGAAGGGATTCCTGGGTTTGATGTTCTGAATGATATGGAATCTTCAGATCTGCAAATACGCCACCCCCCCAGAGAGACCTTCTTCTCATATTTACAGAGACTACAAAGATCACTTCATCATACTAGGGATAGGTTCATTAATACAGACATGTAAATGGAATGATTTCCTCTGATGTTGGCAAGTACTGTAAGTACAGTACAGTTCAATATAATACAATCTATCTATCTACTGTATTTTTCTCTCTCTCTCTCACTGGCGCTTTCCCATCACATCTTGATTAGTTCAAAAACAGAAAAGTACACTCAAATGCAGAAAGAACATGGTAAATCTGTCAGCACTCCACCACAGATAATTCCAGTTGATGCCTGTTCTCACAGACAGCCGCTGCTTATCAAAGAGGCCTTTACCATTCTGTCCCACCCCTGCTGTTTCAGACAGGCCCTCAAGGTGGAAGGTTCCAGCACTTAGTTGATCAAATTGTGTCAAGGTACCATTTCACTGTCCCTTGAAAACCTTTTTAGTGTAAAACTTCAGAAAACTGTCTTTTGATGAAGCACAAAGTAAGTCATCTTGGTTCTTGTTGCACTGGAATGTTGGTGCGAGAATGTGAACACATCCTAAAATGTTGTAGTACTCGTTACGGAAATATTCTGTTCATCAGATCATATAGATATTTACGCATAATGCTGCACACGACCACCAAATATGAAGATCTGAGAATGTAAATGTGATTTAAAACTGATCAGGGCCCAAGCAGAACACACGAAGGGCACATGTAGGAGAGGTTGAAAGTACCTGTAGGGTGTTGGGTTTGGAGAAGGGAAAATGTCAGTTCTCCCCATTACCTTGGCAATACAATGTCTAACTAAATCAATATGGAATTCAAATCAGATATGTCTAAATTATGTATGCCTCGCTCCAGGGCTTCCACAGATATGACTGGCTGGGAGGTTAGCAGATGGTGTCATAAAATGTGAGTCCCTCTTAAAATATACCCAGTCACCCAGGACATTTAGATCTCACTAACCCTTTACTGCCTCTGAGCAGAAAGTTGCTATGAGGCCAGTGATGTGAGGTTATGGACTAAATCTAGTTCTCCCACTCTTTTTGAGTGCACTGGACTGCTTTATGCTGTGTAAATCCATGATGCATGCATAAACACTCTCCTGTAGGTTCGTTGTACAAAATATCGCTTAAGAAAATAAAGAAAACACTTTGCTTGTGTTGCATAGTATTTTTCTAAGAACACAGTTTTACTTGAATCATGGTTGGAAACATTTTCACAATTACAGATTTTTTTTTTTTTACAAAATATGAATCCATGCCTTGTGGGCCTGCACTGGTTATTTAATAATTTGCCAAAATGTCCCTGTCTTTTTTTTCTTCTTCTCCTTGACAATTGCCAGAGCAGAAGAGCTTGTCTGAAGCCCAGAGGGCGGTTCAGGACAGTTTGTAATAACTGAGTCTGGGGAGTCAAGTCTCAGAGCACAGCACAAGAAAAAATGACCCCAACAAAGAGTTTCAAACTCGTTTTTCCCCTCTCTATCACCATAGCAACAGCGATAATTTATTTCCACAGCCCTGACAGGTAGCTAAAGTTCTGATAACTTTCCTCGTACTTCCTCCCCCCACTCCATCCTCCAGGAGGAAGCCAGCGTTTGATTGTCATGGTGGAAATCAAACTGTGAGTTTCCATTACATCTGAGACGGCTGGGAGGGGAAGGTGTTTGACCTAAAAACTTGTGTCTGTCTTGTCCTCAATGTCCTTGATATGACAGTCATATGAGTCAAAGTCTGTGCTGAGTATTTTTCTCAAATGCATCCTGCTGGACCAACATTGGAAAAAAGCTGCTAGGGAAATTATCATTTTTCATTTTATTTTGAAAAAGATTCTGTGAAAGATTTCATGGAGGTCATGGACGAATATCCTGACTGATGTGATGATGAAATACTGTGAGAGCTAGAAACAGACATCTGACCCACTGAGGACTTCCTGGTTTAAAAGGACATATTTCTCATTTCTTAGACCAACTCCCAGTTTGATTTAGAGTGACAGGGCAACGCCCAGAATCAGAAAGTGAATGAAAAGCATTGATTAAAGACAGACTGACATGGATGTGCAGCAATGTTGGGCAGCCATTTTGTTTATCAGATATGACAGAGTTTAACCCATATTCCTTCACTATAGAATATATTTGGCTTATACTGTATTGTTGGCACCTTCAGTGTAAACTCCTCGAACAAACTCAGGGAACATCCATCAGCAAAGAGCTGACTTCTCATTACATTATTACCCATCTCATAGTCCTACTTTTCAGACTAGTGAACTAGAATTCACACTGTAGTGAATCATCCCATGACAACAACAACAACAACAAACAAGGCAGCGTGGATGGATGCAGCACAGTCTGTACCCTGACCTTGAAAAACGAAGTATTGATAAAAGTGAAATTATTTGAAGAACATCTTTTTTAAATGTATATATATATCAGAGACACTTGGTGGGTATTTAATTGTGTCTCGCTGTGTCGTTGTATTCTCGTCCATCACCCAGGGTTACAACTGGAGGCTGATCAACTGCCTCCTGCAAAGCGGCAGCACAACTTCAAAGCTACTAATAAGCCCATTACTAGCGATATGCGTTACCTCCACAGTTCCTGGCTACAGGCGCTAAGCTGTGGAAAAGCTGTTGAGACCGATAGAAGTGTGGCCGCGCCCTAGCCTGGCGGAGCAGTAAGATCACAACAATGTGCACCTTCAGTCCCCAGACCCTGACCCAGAGAAGAAATGCCACACTCAGCACACTCAGCCAGCCTCCACAAAAGACCTCCTAGAAATGCCCAGGAGAAAATGTTACAGTCATGCTATGAAGATTCCCACATAATGAAAAGTTAGAGGCAAGTTCAATTTTGGCTAAATCTGTCTAGGGGATCTGAAAGCAAGCATATTCAATGTGTAAGTCACTGCAGGGATTTAAAAGAGTCAGACTATAATACTGAAGGCTTAGTGCTAGGAACTCAAAAGCCAGGTCCGTGAATGTGAGAAGCTGGGTGTCGTCATGTAAATGTACAGCTGAAGCTCCTCTTCTCTCCTGTTATTGGAAAGGTATTGATGGAGCGTCGGGACAGGAAGCCCTACGAGACTAGTCCTAGCATTGATGCTCCAGAGCACAATTATCTGACAAAGTGAACTTCACAGTGGGAAGCGTTGCAGGCAAAAAAATAAATAAACACATGAAAAATAGACATGACATAAGGCGAAGGATTCGTGCATGAGTGGGTGTGAAGAGAAGTTCTTCAAACTTCTGCTATTGTGAAATGGAATTCATGCACTTCCACTGCCAGCCCCGTGGCACTTTTCACACTGCAACACCAGAAAAAAGGACAGAAAAAACACACCACGCATTAGCTCTCTATAAATGAGGAAATAAGACTGTCATCATTATCTGTAAGTAGGTATCTCACTTCATATCAGTGAATTAAAACTTAATGAAACACAACTCCTTAAAAATGTCAAACGGGCCCAACACTTCGGGTTCAATAGGGGCATTAAAGTGAAAATGAAGGAAATATACAAATTGGCAAGAAGATATATTGCATATGATGAACATCATTTCTTTTAAGAATAATGATATAAAATGTCTCCCTCCATGTCTGGAGATGGAGGGAGTAGGTGCTTGAGGTAATGCCAGCTGTGGGTGGACATGTAAGGGCCACCTGCCACACACCTGTGTAGGACTACCATGGAAACCACCTGGGCCTCCACACAGGTGCACAGCCCCACCAATTTCCTGGGAGGAAATTAACTGGCTGCTGAATATCACACAGAAAGCAAAATAAAGCATGAACAGCGATCAAGATCACCACTTGGTTAGATGGGTCTAAATTATATGAGTAGCACTTAATAAAATGGCAGTTATTAATCAGTATTGGTCAAGTGATTTCTGAAATCATGCTCCACATGCATTCACTTTAAACTTTACAGAGTTGTTTTTGTATGGACAAACCTAGTTGTTCCTTTGCTTATTATTTTGCTGTGACCATTAGGTTTAGTGTGCAGTGATCTATGATCAACCCTGAGCAGATAGTGATTTGTATTTGTCCAATATATATGCAGTATTGATTGTTTTTTTAATGTTAATATTAGATGCAGCTACATAAATTCATCATCTACTCCCTGAAAAACATGTGATCAGCAAGGTGAAAGGAAATGCAATACTGCAACTAACAAATAGTTTGCTGTTTAGTTAGATGACTAGGACGTCACTTTTTGATAAAACATCCATTCCATTTCTATGATCCATGACAAAGGAATAGAAGTAATCGGTATAAATATATCGTTTTGCTGTTCTGTCACAGAAAGTTTGTCTTTCGTGGTCAACACGAGTTGGGAAACTGGAGAACTCACAGTATGAGTGATGAGCCCAGGGCTAAACTGCAAAATCATTTCCCTTTTTGTGCCGAAGATTAATGCAACAAAAATACAGAGAGAGAAATGCAGGGGAAAACCACAAACATGATCCAGTTGAAGCAGCCAGGCACACACCTTTTCACTTGTCTTCAGCTGACTAGAGAAGGGAGGTGGTATTTATTTTGCCACTTTCATCAATTTGGAAAGTGGTCATGAATTGACGGGACGAGGAACCATGTTGAAATGAAATTAACCACAAAACCAGCGTGAAATATCACTCCCGTGGAAAGGTTTGCTCCTGCTTCGTCCACAGATGGCAATTTGAAAGAAGAATGAATGCATTGTCCTGCTGCCTGTTTCATGCTTATTCCAAACACACAAGAATATCTCCTTACAAAGGTTACATTAACATAGAGCAATCAGAAAATGGCCCATGAGCACCTCACATTTCCTGTGTGTTGTGATCCGTGACAATTAAGAGCATTCATTTTAATTGTGAGTAACCTGAGGAAGCCGCCCCTTCACACACACACAGACACAATAAGTGGTGTGAAGAGAAGCAGACTCAGTCTCCCTCCTTGCTGTCACCCCAGGGTGCCTTTCTCCCCGGCTAGGCCTGCCCTTCCGTGGGAGGCCAGGACTGTGCTGAGCACCATTCCTCGCTCCCTCACTCCCTGGTCACAAGATTCTTTGAAAAACACCCAGAGGGCAGCCCTGGCCTCCCTCGCCCCCTCGGCGCCGACTGGCCTTTCGCTGAGTGGAGCGAGGCTGACGTGACCCCCCAGCGCTAGCAGGACTGAACTCTGGGAGTATGCAGTCTCAGAAGAGAACACTACGTGGGCTCCACCAACCAATGTGTTTCACACTCATTGACACTCATTAACAGCCCCAAACACAATAGGTAGAGCACATCAACTTAGACCTGGCAGGAGGGGCTTGATTAGATAAAGCCAGACAATGAGAGTCATTTACCTTAATTACGGTGAGGACTTGGGAGCTTACCTTCAGGCAGTGTATATAAAGATATTTCTTTTTTATTTCTTTTAAACAATATCCAAAGCAACTACTTTTTTTAACCCACTGTTTTCTTAACACTCATGAACCATGAACATTGAGAGAGAGAGAGAGAGACAGAGAGACAGAGAGAGAGGAGAGAGAGCAAGAGAGAGCAAGAGAGCAAAAGAGATCTATTAATTGCTTTCAAGTGCAGAGCATGTCTGTTGTTTTAGCTGTGGGTGTGCATGATCTTTCTAGCGAGACCACACCAAAGCCTATTAGTTGCTACGAGCGGTCAGGATACAAGGATAATGCCAGTCATAGCCACTGGATCAAATAACTGGTCTGCTGGGGTGGCAGACAGGTCCTCTCTCCAAGCACCGAGGGGCGACATAAAAGAATATCTGCCACTCATCTGATGACCACTTTATATGCACCACTCATCGATTCACATTAAGGAACATCTCTCCGACAGTAGGCTGGTAAATAATTGAGAGCCTGTCATGTCATTGAGGGTTCCTTTGTGCTGTTGGGACCAAATTATATTCGAAGATCTCATCTAGGAGACATAGAGAAGCCCAGAACTTTGTGGAGGGGCAAAGCCTCCCCAATGTCGGACGGCCTAATTACGACTGAATGAGGAGGCAATCAAAGCTCCCTAGGAAAGGCCAGTAAACGGAGAGAAATTAAGGAAAATATTACGTAAAATCAAAACATATTATTAGAAAATCGGAGAGGGTTCGAGCTCTCCGTGGCGTCGGAAATGAGCGTGGGAGGGAAATCAAAGCGTGCGCGGTTGATCTCGGGGTGAGGGCCGTGCGCTTATTAAGGTCTCATCAAACAGCGAGGTCTTGAAATGTGGAAACCAGACCTGGTATGTATTACAGCCTAACAGATAGAGTGGTGAGCTCTGGCAGCTTACACTCCCAACTCCCGGTGACCGAGGAGCTCGGCTCGTTTTCTCAGCTCCACTACGGGCTGTGCCTGTTTAACGGCCTGTGCCAGGGGCTATTCTTTAACCGAGCCTATCGCTGCCTATGCCTCTCACACCAAAGAAAGATCCTGACATACATCCCAATTAGTACAGGAAGATGTCCAGTATAGGCACCAGTTGTTAAAATTGCAAAGATGAAGGCACTGTGGATCTAGATGTCGAGATATAACTATTTGGGGGTGAACAAGTTAAACAAAGTCCATGTTTGTTCCATTTTATGGGAGGTTGAGCAGTCAGACAGGACGTCGAGGGGTCTGGAGGTGAGGGACTGACCTGACAGGGTTGCTGGTCAGGGAGACCCTGAGGGACTCCAGACAGTTGAGCAGCTTGTCCTCCGTGATGCCTGAGCGCAGCTCATGGACGTATTCCTGTGACGACAGTGTACACTCATGCTTGCTGTTCCTCAGTCCACCCTGGAACCAAAGCACACATAAAGCAAAATCATCAATACAAGCCAAGAACCTGACACAACATTGAACAATAACAATAAACTAACCCAAAGACGGAAAAGTAACTTCCGGAAGTTATTTACATCCAATAATGGAAATATGCTAAACCTCTTGTCTTTTTTTTTCAAACAAATCTAGAAAATTGCTCTGTCATTGCAGTTCCATCAGTCTTGCTCTGATAGTGCTGGTATCATTGTGGATGACTGGCTTCATGTAGCCAGACCTGTGATGATTACATGTGACAGGAAGTAGAGGGCCTTGGCAATGAGAACCCCAGGTATCACACCATCTCACAGTTCATGTCTGGGGATGGGCTTCAGATCACTCTGGACTCCAGCAGGTGAGAATGATTGCTATTCCCCATCCCCCCCCCCCTCCCCATCATTCCCAACATACCCACAGCTCAACTCTTGTTCACTGATTCAAATCGCCCATGTTCCTAAAATGCATAATACGACCCCCCCAAAAAATAAAAAAGAGATAGAAACAAAATGGGGTAACAATTCCTTTGTATTGTCCAGTATGTGTGGTGTATGTTCCAATTTACATACTGAAAGACTCATTTACAAACTCCCAGGGGTTCTGCTCTGAAACAAAGCCAAAACTCTGGTGCCAAATGTCGCGTTCAGAGTGAAAATTATAGATGGAAATGTCTTTCCACTGCTATGGATCAGCCGAGCCAGAGCTGACATGGAGGTCCTTCCTACAGGGACACAAGAGAGGAGGCTGGCTGCCAAGGCCCCTGCACCATACACGCTGCTGCTAAGTGGATTGACTCTTCACAAAGAAGACCTGGAAAGTGTTGCACGTACGACGACGTCTACTATAAACACCCCACCTTCTAACATGGGTTATTACACATCATTCAGATCTGCTATCAGCTAAACCAACAACAGCCAGTAACGGGAGTGAGCTGGTTTGAAGAGGTGATATTGAATAGGAGTAAATCTGAAAGTGTTTTTTCTTTGGAAATGTCGTGGTACTGCCATGTGTGGGAAAACATTCAACAGTATCCTGCTAATTGTGTGTTTTGAACTGTTTCATAGAAGGTTGAACGATTTGGGGGGGAAACTAGAGGGAAAATGTTCTACCTCAAGCGCATCTCGACAAATGTACAGACTCCATATTTCACTCGAACACTATCAACTCACTGTGAGCTTTTATGGTGAGTTCAAATGATAGGCACTTACACATACATTCCTACCATCCAGCCTTCCACAACCTTTATCTGTCTGATCCTGTAATATTCCCTTTTATGCCTGGTCCTTTTTATATGCATTACTGGCCGTGTTCGCATGAGGCTGGGAGAAGTTAGCAAGGGACTAGGATAAGGTGCAGCTACTTTCTCATTTGTTCGTTCTCCCATCTCTCTGTGCTGGGATGGCCCTGAGCCATCCCTCTGCTGCGGTCCGCAGCTCTGGGGGTGAGGCACTTCATTGCACCCCTGGCTCTTGCTTCTGCTGATGGCCAACTCTTTTATTTATACTCGATAGAAGGCTCACTTCAGTTTTGAAGGTGTGCATCTTAACAACCTGACCTTTACCAGTCTGCACCTGGCCATGAATGAACAGGATCCTTCCACATAGTGTATTACCT
The DNA here is from genome assembly GCF_038355195.1 of Osmerus mordax. NCBI lineage: Eukaryota > Metazoa > Chordata > Actinopteri > Osmeriformes > Osmeridae > Osmerus > Osmerus mordax. The sequence continues at coordinate 10,581,327 of NC_090061.1, forward strand.
TCCACGGCATGTCATTACTATTGGTCTTTAGGGGGTCATTCACAGAACATTTTAGTCATTCACAGTGTTTAACTTATTATGTCCTTTCTAAATATAATAACTAGATGTTCAACGTCAGAACTAAATATAGAATGTTTTTGTCTCAAAGACCACCTCTTCCAGGCATTTCTTAATCTTTCACACAGCGATTCCCATCACACTGACCATTCTGGAAAGAAAGTGTAGATCTCCGGTTTCATAATCTTCTGACCTTTACCTCCAGAAACCAAAGACACAGGCCATAATAAGCCGTTTAATGACCCTGGCCCAAATCAATCATATGGGATGATATCAACATTACACCAGTGCACCTCACCAATCACAAGGGCGGTGCTAGCTGCTAGCTCCTGGGTAATTGAGTTTCACCTTCAGGCCAGGGGGAATTGGTCAACACAGGCAAATGGTCAAAAGAGACCCCAGAGAGGGAGAATGAGATAGAAGGAAAAAGAGAAAGCGAGGGAGAGACAATGTGAAAGAGACTGAGGGGGTTGACAGAGAGGGAGAGAGAGAAAAGAGAGAGTAAGGCAGACCAAGGGCAAGAGTGACCTATGAGAGGTGGAAAGCACAGGAGATGGAGTGGGGGTGGGGGTGAAGGACGGGAGTATAACTACCTGGCCAGTAAAGGAAAGACACAGCCTGTTGACCACAGCCTCACAGAGTCTCATCTCTTGTTCTTATTGAATACCACATTTGTCGATAACAGTATTTCCTGCCAAAGAAAATAGTACTGGGAGCAATTACTTCAGGGAACCTGTCAATTTAATCTAGGAGGAAACAGGGGACATAAGCCGCCGTCTGTCTCTCTCTCTCTCTCTGTTTCTCTTTCTCCCTGGAGAGTGAGAGAGCGAGGTACATCCTATGAGGCAGAGCAGGGAGAGAGACAGACCGAGGCAGGCTGTACCTCCACATGTCATCTTCCCCTGTAATGAGACAATAACAAGCTGGCAGCCTCCACACAGCCCTCTCCACACACACAGGAAGAGTGATTGATACATTATTCAACTTCTTTGTCAGCTCACTAGAAAGCACAGAACGACGTGTCAGTCGTTGTCTCTCTCTTTCTTTCTCTCTTTCTTTCTCTCTTTCTTTCTCTCTGCCTCTCTCTGCCACTCTCTGCCTCTCTCTGCCTCTCTCTGCCTCTCTCTCTGTCTCTCTCTCTCTGTCTCTCTCTCTCTGTCTCTCTCTGTCTCTCTCTCTGTCTCTTTCTATGTCTCTCTCTGTCTCTCCCTCTATCTCTCTCTCTGTCTCTCTCTCTGTCTCAGTGTCTTAAACGTAAGCTAGAGAGGTTTAATTAGGGGACAGGGGTAGATGATGGCACAGCAAACACGATCACTGGTCACTGTAATGTATTAAAGTGTGAGGGTAGCATGGCAGAATAATCCTGTTAAATGCTGATCTGGAGAAGCACTGACATCTGCCTAATTAAATAATCTGCTACTGGTATGAATGTGTGTATGTGCGCATGTGTGGGTTTACAAGTGTGTACATGACCTTTAAAGTGTGATATAACAGAATAGCAAGCACAGTGAGGAGACTTCTCACATGGCTGGGTTCTCAAGTTTGAGACACGGATGCTTTTTCAAGAGCTGACAACATGTCACCAGACAGGAGGTTCATCCATCTGATGAAATGATCAGAACCACCAGGAGAACGGAGGAAAGAGGCTTGGGGGAAACTGAACAGGAAGCCACGCAAGAAACTACAGCAGGAATCCAAGTCTACTCTCTATAGTCTTTCATTGTAATGCATGTAATCATATCAACAAGAGGCTACCCCCCCCCCCCCCCCAAAAAAAAAAAGAAAGAAAAAGAAAGAAAGAAAAACAGAATAATGAACAACCTAATTACCTCTTCTTTGTTTGTGATTAACAAAAATCACCAGAGCACCCCACTGATCTTTGGTAAAAATAATACAGATACCATCTTGGCAATTAGTGCACATCAAGCAGTATCAAAGCCAAGTGGCTGGAATTATTTCACGCTGTAATTTCCTGCTCATTAGAATTTGAATGACAGGCTTTCAAGCAGCCAGGGACACAGAAGCAAACACGTGAATCCCTACTTTTTGAAGGGTGCAAATACATGCACAGAAACACACATCCACACCAATGATTACACCCATGTGCATGGATAAGCACACACACACACACACACACACAGAGAAGACCACACACAAAAACCTTACATAAACATGTATCTTGCGTAATATGAAGTTTTTCCGTGTCTCTCCTGGGGTCCTAAAGGTCAGTGGGAACACGGATCAGTTGAGATGCTCGCAGCCTGGACAATGAGTTCCCCGACGCCTACTTAAAGGACAAGGCTCTGCTGCCTGCAGATAAGACATTTCATCTGGCCAGGGAGCTACTCTTCACCCGCAGAGGGGCCTTCCCCACCAGGACCTGTGGACATGCTCTCTCTCTGCCCTTCTGAAGGAGCGCGCTCCCACCGGGGCAAGGCTTTTATAAGCCAAGCAGATGGGGAATAGGGAGATGGAGGGATGGAGGGATGGAGGAATGAAGGGATGGAGGGATGGAGGGATAGAGGAATGGAGGGATGGAGGGATGGAGGAATGGAGGAATGAAGGGATGGAGGGATAGAGGAATGGAGGGATGGAAAAAGAGACATGCGATGGTGGAAATCACTTAAGGTGCTGTATATAATATATTCACCTTTTGTAGTTTGCATTGTCTTTCTCTTGTAAATATTGTATTTTCTATATTATTTTATTGTATCTTATCTCTCAAAATTAAAAGCCAACTGGAGAGACTGAGGGTGGAATTTATAAGGGCATGTCTGTTCAGTGAGTTCAGTCACACTGTTCGACCACTGACATAGTTTGACTCGTTTATGAAACCATTCCAGTTTACAACAAATAACCAAGCAACAATGGGACAATCAGTGGTAAAGGCTGTACAGATTAAGCTGGAGAGGAAAGGATGAAAATAAAGTGGAAAAAAAGATGGAAAGAGAGAGTGTGGGGGGGCAGAACAACAACAAAAGTACTTTTTTTAAAAATCACAACTTTCAATTTGGGAGTCAGATGGCTGAGCGGTTAGGGAATCGGGCTAGTAATCAGAAGGTTGCCGGTTCGATTCACCACCAGGAAAAATTATGTTGTGTCCTTGGGCAAGGCACTTCACCCTACTTGCCTCAAGGGGAATGTCCCTGTACTTACTGTAAGTCGCTCTGGATAAGAGCGTCTGCTAAATGACTAAATGTAAATTTGAAGAGAACATGAACTCCTGGGGAGAGACCAAATGATCACAATGTGTGTACGCGAGTGTGTGTGTGTGTGTGTGTGTGTGTGTGTGTGTGCGAGCGAGCGATCAAAATAAACATGATTATAGCTAACCTTTTGATCCAATAGCAATGACAGCTTAGTTGGTCTGGAGATAGAGGGATTGGTGCTGAGGGAGAGGAAAAGTGAGCAGACATAGCTGAGATTTCCTCTTTAAAGACTCAAGGTCTTTGAGAACCAGGACAGAAGCCACAGAAGGTGAAGAGATATTGAGCCTGATAAGAATGAACTAATGTATCAAACTTAAAACGAAAAGGCAAAACAAATAGTAATACAGTATATATTCCAATAATCGGTGAAAAAGTAGAGAAACCAATGAATAGAACGATGACTTGAACTTTGAAACATGTAGAAGGATATTCCAAAGAACATATAGTGTCCAAAGTTGTATAACGACCAATTAAATGTAATATTATTAGCGGCCATTTTCAGGGACAGATTTCAGCCGAGTGCTCTGCCTTTGTTGTGTAGGTTGGATGGCAGGATGCCTTGAATTCAATGGCCTTCACGCACACACAATACTCTACTGCAGCTGTTAAAGCCTGTCGATTCAATGATTTCAACATTTAACAAAACTGTCATCTGTCATTGGTGCTTGCTACTGCTTTTACGATCTTTATCTGAGGTCAAAAGTGTTCTTAGCATTTACGTGCAACAGAGAAAGTTACCTTTTCGAGTGGTGTCATTTATTAGAGTCAAACTTTGTTAAAAGTGGTTCTGAGTAGAACCTGTGTGTTCTACTCCCACATCACCTTTAGGGATGGTCTGGCTGTGTTTACCTCCTAAATGGTAACCCATCTCTTGACCTCTGGACATCCTTAGCCTGTGTCTAACCCCAGACAGACAGCCAGACCAAGGGGAGGAGCACTCAACAAACACATACACACAACCTGCTTTTTTGACAGGAACTCACTGATGAGGCTGACACAGAGATAATACTAAGCAGGTCCCTGAGCTCTGAGGAGTACACACGCACACACAAACACCTCCACTCCCCGCTGGCTTTGACCCAGACATAAACAGAGGCTGCAGGCATGTCAGCAAGTCTCACTTTCGTACGCATGTCCACCGTGAGCAGACTTGCAGTGCAGCCTCATCAATGACGTCTAATAGTATCTGAAAGACTTCAGGAACCATACAGAACAGTGCGGAGAGGACCGTGAGTGAATCTGCAGTGTAACCCTCACTCAAACCGTGATCTTATCAAAAGGTCCTCCGTTTTGCTCAGCTCTGTTTGGTCCAGACTTCCAACAGGGGTAGGGTGGGTTGAGGACATCTTAAGCTTTCTTTGAAAGGATATTAAAAAGGACAGCTACCAAAAAAGTATTGGAGATCCCAGTAAATGGGATTGGCAGATTTGAAGAGGCCTGTAAATGTTTGTGATCTAGATATGAAAATATCAATAAAACATGATTTGAGCCACGATAATCCGAGACAACCTTTGAAAACAAATTCTTCCACACATTTAGATATGACAGGACAAAAGCTCAACCTGTTCCAAACAACTTCAGGCTGTTTACTGATAAATAAAATAAAACGCCGGAGATAAGGGGGTGGGGAAGGCGCTGCAATAAGCATAGCAAATGAATATATAAATAAAATATTTGCACATCAAAGCTTTTCGTCTTTAAAAAAGTATTTCTCCATTGCACTTGCAGGAGCAGGCATCGACTTGTTGGAATAGATACTTTACATGCTGTAGCAAGCTCTCCAAGACAATCCTTCAACAACGAGAGAACAAGGGCACCTTGTTCAAAGACATGGCACGGTTACTATTGTTTGGTGTTGACTGATGTGGTGGCATAAACACCAAGCTAACATCATGAGCTGATATTGTATTAGGAACAACAAAGAGACTCAATTTAGGCAGCATTTTAGAACATCACACAGAACAACAGAATCATTAACTATCAGACTTCAGTGTAATTTAGGCACAACGTATCGAAAAGTTTCGAAAAGTTTCAGGTTTGGTCTAAGAGACTGGGGAGTTTTCCTTTCATTCCCTGTCTGCTTACAGTAACAAACAGAGAGAGAGCAGCTGGTCTCTGGGAGCTGGTCCTGACTTAAGGCCAAGACCTTGGCCTTGCACTATTGATTTCTATATCTATACCCACTTCCTCTGGCTGGAAAGTGCACATCTTTACATCTCTGTGCTCTGCAGATCACAATACACCACACAGGAACACTCACACAAGTACAGCACGCACACACACGTACACACAGACACACACACACTGTGTGTCCCCTAGAAAATACTTTTGATTTTCTTATTAAAATCTTCTCAAATATTCATCAGAATATCCAACGGTCTCATTTGAAAACCTGATCCACCTTTCTGTGTGTTTTAATCAACCTCTTTCAATTAAGAGTCAATTATAGTGAGACAAAAGGGACCGCTGTCCTTCCGTTGATGGAAACAGTAATACAGTGATGTGATTGTGAGTGTGTGTGAGAGAGTGTCAGTGTGTATGCATATGTGAGGGCTTCTGTGTGTGTGTGTGTGTGTGTGTGTGTGTGTGTGTGTGTGTGTGTGTGTGTGTGTGTGTGTGTGTGTGTGTGTGTGTGTGTGTGTGTGTGTTTGACTGTGCATGTGTTTCCGTGAGTGAGATTGTGAATGTGAGCGTGTGTGTGAAGTAGAGAAATTCTCCTCTAAACCATGTCCCATTGTTCTGCAGGACATCAGTCTGCAGTGAATCTAAATGACACCTCGATGAAGACCGCAGCAGATCCCAGACAGAGCGCCAGAGAGCTAAGCGGGTCGAGTCATTTCAAGTCCCACAGCCTCCCACTGCAGGTCTTCATGCTACACAGCACCTTCAGGCACCACAGTCAGAAGCCATCACACTAGGACAGCGCTGAATGCAAGTCTTCACATCGGTAGAGCAGGAAAATTTAAGGCCAGTTTAAGGCCAAGGCCTCAGTTAGCGTCACAAGCGCCATGGACCATTGACGGTTAAACGACAGGTGTGTCTTTGGATGGGCAGAATTCACGGAGCACCTCCAAACCACCGGGGACGGATATGGATTTTGCTCCCCAGCTCTCTCAAGTTAATAACGAGCACTCAAATTAACCAAGTTGGAAGGAGACAGCTCCTCTGGTCTAAGGCTGGGACTCCTTCTTCTGCCAATCAATTCTAAAGGTCAGTGCAGTGGCTCAATACTGTGTCGGAATGTTCCTGGGAGTTGAATACAATGCTTACTATGCAAAGTGAACACCACACCAGGAGAAAAGAGCCATCAGAAAGCATGTGGGTGTTTTGGTACTCTACGCACGCACTATTTCTGCTGTATATTTACACACGGTGGGATGTGTGTGTGTGTGTGTGTGTGTGGGGGGGGGGTAAACAAGCAGCCTATTTAAGAGGTGAGAAGGCATTGTGGATTAGGCTTAACTGTGATACTGGCAGCATTGATTGCAATGCAGAGTTTGTAGAGTTCTTTGTAGAGTTCTAGACTATCGCTGACAAGCTATCCAAAGTTCAGCAAAGGGCAAGATTGTACCATGTATAAATAAAAAGACAGATGCCAGAAAGCTTGTGATTGTGGAGTCCGTCTTGTTCTTTTAATGTATTTCTAAGCAGTTCCACGATAACAACATCCTTGAGGAGTGGTGTAAACAATACTTCAATCAACTCACGGCAAATGGCCTGTTGCTGGAGGTTATGTGCATCTGTGAATGGTATGAATTCACATAGTAGTGCAGTAGGGAGTGGTGTTGACCGGAGTCTCTCTGAAAGACCTGTGTCTTTCTAACCATAATGGAGAGTGCAGTGTTCAACCTGCCTGCCTGAGAGTAAGATATTTAGAGATTGAGGTAAGAAGTGGGCTAGCTAGGGTACTCATGCCTTGGCTCATGCTTTGGCTGGGACACCAGTGATGTCCTGTCCAGACACGGGCTCTAAGGACACATGCTGATGTCGAGCATGATGCTTGCATGATTTATAATGATTCTCTTGGAGACTTGGTATCTGGAGATAGGCAAAGGCAGGTGCAGATTGTCTAGTTTGTGTGTGTGTGTGTATATGCTCAGTCAGACGTGGATCAAGCAAGCATTCAGAGCATCTTGGCATATTTATAATCCTGTCTAAGGGTCAGTGTCCTGCTGTCTAAACACACACGTTTTGTAACATCAAACCGTTGAGTTGGATAAGCATTTTATTTGATTATTACAGTATTTTCTCTTCTGTCAGCTTTGATCTCCTTCTTTCATGTCTGTATTGAGCTTATATATATATTTCTAATCTCTGTCCTGGTGTGCAGCTACATAGGATTTGAAATTGTCTGAAGGCATCCAGCAAGAACATAGCATGACATATGAAATATGTTCCAATAAAAAACCTAGAGAGATTATCTTCTCATCACAAGAAGCCGGCTAAAGACAGATAAAGATTCTGTCTGTTTTCGCTTGTCTGTAAAAAAGGAAGTGGCTGTGCATCCGTCTGTCTGTCCAGAGTGTGTGTCTGTGTGGTTATGTGTGTGTGTGTGTCTGTTTGTCTCTCATACTCTTCCAATCACCGTTATTGGACTTATTCACTCCGAGATCTGGGGAAACAAAAGCTGTTTCTTCTAATATCCGCACCATTACCCAGCCTCCATCCAGGCCCTCTGTTCACTCAATAGCAGGAGGAATACCTATTCATCACTGCGTCTGTGGCCGGCGCCCCCATGGAACAGATGTAGAGATCTTTAACTGCCCGTAAATGAAGCCTCCAACTTGAGAAAGCCCTTGCATCAGCACAGCACTGGTGCTCGGGCCTGTGCTCGACTGCTCCAACAAAGCAAGATTAATTTGCCTGTTGAATGCAGGCTAGACCCACCGTGGCAAGGTGCCTGACTGCAGCCGGCGTGATTCTGGAAAGTTCCTGTGGACTCTGACAGTAGCATAACTTTACATGTCACCGGGGGAGGGCTGGACGCCTGTAGTGACTGTCTCCTGTGAGGGATTGAGGCAAAGAGCCAGCACATTCCAAAACATCCAAACCTGGACAAGGGTGGTGATTCTCCAAGAGAACAGACATCAGAATCCTGGTTTGACAAAGGTCAAAGCCAACTGGGACAAACAAGTAATCAGCACTCAACAATTCTGTTGATCTACTGGGAGGTAAAACTTTGATTGCTTAAGTAACACCGATTGAGTTCAATTATACATTACATGTACATTTTATTCATTTTGCGGCCCCTTTCTCCAAAGCGACATCGAAATAGAGATGTATTTGTACAGTGAAACTAATTTGTAACCTCCGCTGTGTTCAATTGGATGCACAGCACATGATAAACAATGTTTATAGCGGGTGAAGAGAACGGCTGGCTGGTTAGTGCCAAATGAAAGAAACCGAGATGTCATTATTCCTTTCCGTAGCAGCCAGTCTCCAGAGAAAGACCCTGAATTTCCACAGAGCGGTCGTGTTTCTGTGTGGACGAGTCATACATGTTAGGTATGTGTGTGAGTGTGTAGGTGTGTTAACAAGCAAAAACCAAAGTGCAATTTCAAAAGCCACTTGCCTGTATCAGTGTGTGTGTGTGTGTGTGTGTTTGTTAGTGCATGGCTGCATGTCTCCATGTGATAGTGTGTGAGGAACTATGACGATGGTTCTCTCCAGGCAGGGCCAAAGCTGGATCCCTCCTCTGCCCTCCTTTCTACCTTTGTGTCTCTGACAGGTGTGACCTTTCGGCTGGGCGTGGAGCGTCCCCCCCCCCCCCCCTCCCTTCCTCCCTCTTCTCGGTGGATCGCGCACGCTCACACTGGCGTGCACATGAAGCCAGACTCTGGCCGAGATGAAAAATAGAACAGCTAATGCCTGCAGATAGAGACATTCATCACAGGCCTGGGCCCGTGCTCTCCTCACACACCTTCCCACCACCAGCACAGAAACAACTCACTCATTAAACATCTGAGATATGACTGCATTATTACCAGACTCAGACTGTTTTGAATGCTGAAGCAGAGATGCGGGTTATTTTGTGTTTGGCTAATTTATTTTGTTTAAGTGAAGAATCAGAAATGTACCACTTGTTCTCTTCATTCGGATGTGGCCACCACTAGAGCTTGTCTGTCATTGGCTGTAGCCCTACTGACGCCTCCATTGGCCATGCTTTGAGCGACAGTGGCCGAGGGCCCGTGGGACGCCAGGAGGGGGCGGTAACATGCAAAATGGTAGCCATGCCAACTGGCGCTGTGCAGCCAAACCAGTTAACCTCGGCAGTGAACCGGTAGGCCCTCGGGTAAGGGCTTGGTAATGATGTCTCTCCCTCCTCCTCCCATCCCTCCATCTCTCTATCCCTACATCCATCTTTCTGTTTATCCGAGGCTGTCACAGAGGAATTAGCCGGAGAGACGAGGCATGCTAACTCCTGAATAGCAGGGTGCAGGAGAGAGGAGTCTCTCCGACTCTATTCAAATTCAGAGGAGAGGTGAGAGGGGCTCAGAGAAGTAGCATCGATGAAAATATCAAAGTCTAAAGGTTTTGTGCGGTGGGATTTCTGCATCGGCAGGATGGATTGTAATGAGAGGTACACCTGGAACCGGTATAAGGGCATTTCAACAATGCCGTCTGTTCACAAACACAACAACATGAATGTATACCCAACTTGAAAATACTTTGCCCCACATATAAATTGTGAACAATTTTAATTTTCCTTTCAACCAGAAAAGCCCACCCGTATCCTCTCCACAGGATGTATGAGGACAGACAGTCTACTTCTGCTGGTATAGAACACTGACTATGAAAATCCTCTGACTGCATTCACAATAGCGGGATTGGGAGCGAGGAGTGCATGGTCAACAGAGGACTACATTTAACAAACAATGCAGGATATTTTCAAAGGATTTTTATAAACACACGGATCTTAGTCACATGCTAGGCTTCCTTTTCTTCACCCACCCACCCACCCACCCACCCACATCCAACCACCCACCCACATCCATCCATCCATCCACCCACCCACATGTTGACATGTTGTATGTTCAAAGTGGGCGCGACAGGTGTTCTCCCTGAGTGCGTGTCTGTGTGTTTATGTAGAGTATATTTAAAACAACTTAGTGCACACGACAGTAGAATAACTATTGGTTGTGCTTGCTATGGTGTTTCCACATGATGGACAGAATACACACAAACATCAGAAAGTGAGTGGGACAAGAGGGGAGGAGATGAGCATCGTGGATAGGTGAGGAGGAGAGAGAAGAAGGAGAAAGGGGGAAGAACAGGAGAGGACAGAAAAGGATGAGATACATGGATCGCATTTTGTTCAAGTCAATGAGAACTGGCATTTCCACTGTGTGTGATCTGGTGATCACTCCATTGTTCCATCTGTGTCTTCCATAGCTCCTGTCTCTCTCTGTATCTCTCACTCACTCTCTCCCACTCACTCTCTTTATCCATCTCACTCTCTCACACAATATCTCATTCTCTCATACAATATCCCACTCTCTCCCACAATATCCCACTCCCACACACAAACACTACTGGATAATCAGGGTGCATGGCACCAGCTCTACTGTAATAAAGCGAGAACAGATGCTGGAGGATTTTACCAGCAGGTGAGCGCTTTTACGATTCAATGTTTGTCACCCACCTACCCCCCCCCCCCCCCCTCCCCCCCACCACCACACACACACACACACACACAAAGACATCAACACTTTTCAGGCACGTCAATATTCACCCCCAGGCCTCACACCCCCCCCCCCCCCAACTCCACACACACACACCACACGCACGAGCACACACAGCCACACGCTCGCACAGTATACACACACAAAAAACAACGTGCATTCCTCAAGTTCACATAAATGTTTAACCCCTGACAGCTTTTAAATTCCCAGATACAGGTGTTGAATCTAAAAAGCTACTAATGTTCCACTATGGCGTCAATTACAGGTACAACTCGCTGACAGGTGCTGCTCAACGCCGGAGCATCTCTCAGCAGTGTTATACGAGCCGTCATGGCAGGTCACAGACTGCTGCTATCTGCCATAGAATCGTGCCACAGTGTAATAGAACATGACCATATCACTTCAACCCTAACCCACTCAGCGTTCCATTTCGTTCTGTTTGGTCTAGTGGCCCGTAACTCTGCCTGGCTCCAGCTCCGCCGAGCAGCGCATGAAATACTCTCTGCAGGAGAGAGTGATGAGCAGGGAGATTGCCCAAAGTTCTGCCATGTTCGCCCGCCAGCCAAGTTTAAAAGATTTATAATTTGATTTGAAAATTAGGACTCTAAATTTGCCGAGTGACGGGGACAGGAGTTTTATGGCTTTTCTGTCCAGGCAGTTTCTAGGCTGCACGGAGACTGACAAGGGTAAAAGTGAAATGAAGGAGCCTGGCCAGGATGCCAACTATAAAATTCTATCAGGCAGAGGACTTTACTGCCCTGGGCCCGTGCCCAGCCCTGCAGCACGCTTTGGTGGAAGCGAAACAGATGGGAAAAGGAAGAGGATTTACAACAGGCGACGCTCGCCTTTTAACCCCAATATTTGCAAAGAGGAAAACGGATGGTGAAATTATATTACAGGGCCCCGATCAATAACCACAAATATTAAATAGCCCCGGCGTCCTTCTGCCGTTAGCGCTGGGCTGTCGGGCTCTGGAGCTCTGCCACTTAGCAACGCCGCTGGTCAATTAGCAACACCGCTGGTCACGGCACTGATGACAGGAGGCAAGTCTCGATGTCGGCCAATCAGAGGCTAAGGAGGCTCATGGTCCCGCCTCATATCTAGCTTTTCTGGGGACAGTGGTCATGCCCTCTCGCTCTGGTGGAGGATGGGAGTGGTGACGGCTGTGTCTGTGCTGCTTCAGCAGATGAGACGGCCCACGGTGAGGCCTGGTTAGCTGGCGGTGGTGGGTGGTGGGATGCACCTACAAACACCAGGCAGGGAAGCCACAATACTGTCTTCTCTTCTAGGACATGGGAGGGTGTGGAAGAACAGACACCTGTATGTATACAGATGGCCTAAGAACGCCAGATGGGTTATCGAGGATGAAGGAAGTGTTTACATGTCAAATTAAACTATTATTGAATTGGTATTGAATTCATTGTAATTGTAACTCCAGATAATATCTTTGTTTTGATCTCCATGCTGTGTTTATTAAATAGAAACCATTCACATTGGCTACTGTCTTCGTCTTCAGGCCTTGTCCACAAAGGTTCCACCTGGGCTCAACCTCCAGCTTTACCCCCTGCTGGGAAAACCAAAATCCAATCAATCTGTCACCAGCAGGTGACAGATTGGGCCAGATATTGGCCATGTGGGGTGGAAGCAGTGGTTCTAACCTCTGAAGCTGAGCTAACTGAGTCCACTTTGTGGTTCTGACCCACATCCAGACCTTGTATACATGTCCCGTCCTTTTGATTAATGACCTCATCTCCAATCTACAGAAATAATGGATCTAAAGTGCTTTTCCTCATGCATTTGTTCCACATATCGCCTTGAAGAAAAACCTACCTGACTGCCTTCACCCTCCCCTGATAACTCTTAGTTACCTCTGTTTTTACTTGGTCGCGTCGGAACGAGGGGTTTAGGTGATTAACATGTGAATAGGTATGTCTGCTCGCCATGCTCCAGTGACAGTGACAATGATGTCTCTGCACGAACTGCACTTCCCTGGGGCTTAACCACCCAACACAAAGACCACGGTCGAGGAATCTCGCCTACACACAGAGGGAGTAATGTTAGCTTCGTCGAGGTAAGACAACCGTCACATTGTGATTGTGCCAACAATGGGCTGTGTTCGCTGGGGTGAATTGGGCACCTTTAAGCCCCATAACCCATTTCAGATAATGTGAACGTGGTTAGTGGGCAGACATAATGAGGTTTATTGCGTCGTAAACTGGCACAATCAGTGTTGCCGTTTTTGGCATATTCCAGTGGCGAGGAGGGCCAGGCGTCGAGGTGGAAAGCTCTGTAAGCCTCCTCAAGAACCGTGAGGCCGGGAGAGCCCGCGGACCCACGGCAGCTTTCAAGGTAAAAACCCCCCCCACACAGATCCACAAAAAAATAAACACTTCCAAAGACCATAACTTGCTGTGCACACACACACACACACACACACACACACCTGTCGCCCAAACAAAAGCATTCCCAGCACAGCCTCTCTGCTCCGTCTTAGCATCCTATTGACAGTATTAGGTGACTTCTTAATGAAGATTTCCTGCAATCTCCCAGATCTGAGAGCACATTACTCTAGATTTCCCCCGATGAGGGCTCGGTGTCGACACAAGTGAAGGTAACCTCCCGAGTGGCCTGGAAACACACCCAGACTTCCTAATGAAGACACAAGCAGGAACAATGGAGTAATTGACAACTATCCTGCAGAGCTCTCAGGTTTCTTCAGAATATGAGATGCAAATAACAAAACCCAGTCAAGACAGAAACAACATCAACTAATACTGTGGCAGATAAACAAGTTTGTGTGAATATTAATAGATGGCTTAGCTAGCTCTTTGCCACAGCAACAAGCCGGGGCAATTATGTGGGGATCGGGACTTGACCTTCAAGGTGTATCTACTACGATGTTTGTTGATGGGACGGGGGGGGCGGAGATTTGTACGTGTGAGATTAGAAAGATGGAGGTTGAATTAATCAACGGAATCATAATATGGTATGACATTAGGATGCAAGATGAACAGAGAGGGGGGATTAGGGAGGAGAGAGCAAAGAGTACCAGGCTGGGGCTCGGGGGCCCGGGGGCCCCGAGGCTGAGGAGAGGCCCAGAGGTAGAACTCTAAGACCCAGCTAACACCACAGCCTCTGTGATGACTCAACAGAGAGGGATTTACTCAGAGAGGCTCTGGCTGCAGTCACTGACCCTCACCACACACACACACACACACACACACACACACACACACACACACACACAGACAAGCACACACTCTCTCTCTTACACACACACAATGCCACCACAGTTGCTGTTGTTATCCCTCCAGCTTCCCCTGAGCATGTGTGTGTTTAAGACGACGGGGGGAGGGCAGATCTTTCATTCTTGTCACAGTGTTCCGGTTTACGAGCCAAAGGCAGGAGACACACGCCCATCCACATCAAAGTTTATTACAGTTCATCACCTCCCCACCTGCAGAGTAATGACATTTAGCCAATCCTATAAAAATCCCAGGGAACCTGCGGGTTTAAATCAATGCCTCTCCAGCTGCTACTCACATCCATTATTAAAGCCATACTTCCAGATCATATTCAATACAGAGCACTCCCGCGACAAGCTTGTCAGTGCGTGCAGCACTCAAAAGCACATCTGATGACTGAGAGAAGGGCCCCCCAACGAAGTAACGTCACAACGCCCGCCCATCCCCCCATCTCCCCCCCCCCCCCCCTTCCGCCAGCCCCCCATCTCCCCCCGCCCCCCTCCCGCCAGCCCCACGCAGCCCCCAGTCCCGTGGAGAACAGGATCAGTGTCTGTGTGTGCTGACAAGCAGTTTCAATAAAATCCCATTAGTTTCATCCAGGCAAACCTGTTAAGAGTGTTTGTTCCAACCTGGTGCTATGCTACAGGCTCCACCTGTCTGAGACTCCACCTGGACTTCTGCTGGGCAGCAACAGACGGCAGAGCTGAACACATACGAATGGACAACACTCATATACATCTTAATATATGCATCCATGCTCAGACATTCCATCTAAGCTAGAGGGATGTAGTGTGTTTGTGTGTGTGCCCATGCCTGCCTGCGTGTGTGTTCGTGTCGAGTGTTTGTGTGCGAGTGTGCGTGTTTGTCCGGGTAAAGAAATGAGATGTGATGGTGGATCTGTGAGTGTTGCTACAGTCACAGACTACCCTCTGCAGGCAAGAAAGGTGAACTTCATGGGGGGACAAAGCAGCCTGCGTCTTCTCTGTCTCTCTGTCTCTCAGTATCTCAGTATCTCAGACGGAGGGACAGACGCATGCATGCTGTGTTTTAGCTACAGAAGTAGTGTATGTGTGGATTAATACTGGCCTTCTGATCACCAACTCAGCCTTGTTCTAACCCTAATTAGTAGTAATATGAAGACCAAATCTATTTGTTGTTGTTACACTTTTGGTTTATGTAATGCATCTAATTTATAAATTAGCCCATTTAATTAGGTTAAACATATTAACAGTGCTGTGAGGTATGGTAGGTACCAAAGAACGTTGTTCACACCTAAAATGCACTGCAGGGTTTGTAGATGTGCACATTCACTCCAGTTTGGTCCATATGTTTCCATTTATGTACTCTTTCTTGGATGAACTTCAGTATTATGTATTATTGAAGCATCATTGAAGCATCATTAATGATGATATAACGGTGGTGACCATCACAGATGCCTGCATCCAAAATGTTTCAGAACTGTAAACAAAAGTATCAAGGGAACATATTCAACTTGTTTCGATGCAGAGTCTGACATTCATGAAGGACGTTGCTATGAAAAAGTCTTTCATACCATCTGCAACACAATTCAGGCTAATGAAAAGAAAAGTACAGGTTATGGCACTAACAAATTCAGGGAAAGCAGTAAAGATTGACATCATAAAATGTTCAAGGACCCATCTCTGAGCAACAAAACAATTTCAGTTTTCTTCCCATTCGGTTATTTGAAAGAGGCATGTCTAGTTACCTGATTGCAGCATGAGACAATTGTAGGCTTTCAGCACCCATCATCAATAGAATGGCTTCATTTTTCAAACAAACACGCCGAAATCACGTGGAAAACAGACACCTATCGATACTATTGAAAGACGTCAGATGCTGGGACGTGGAGATGAGGAGAACCTTGTGCTATGCCATTTAACCAGGCCAAGTTTGATTGTTATATAAAAAACACGGCTCCAAAAGAGGCCATTTAAATGGGATGTTGAAACAGAAGGGGACATTCAAAAAAGTCACATTTCCAGAAATGATTTGCATTATTTACTGTTGCTACACATATCGGGGAGGTAAGAAGAGTGGGAGACAGATTGCATGACAGCTATATATTGCCAGCCCAGGTGCCCAGGCTTGGTTCTATCGCTCTGTAAATACTAGGCAAATCATTTTTTAAGAAAGGAAGAAATAGGAGGGGGAAAAAAACAATAAATAAACCCTGTGCCATATTTTTATGAAGAAAATCTTGTGAAGATTTCTTAAGTGAAGCTCTCACCAGTACTCTATAGACCCCCTTTTGTGGTTCTGTGAACCCGCTCTTAAGTTAAACATGGAGAGATGGTAAAACCGCCGTATAAGGTCTGCCTGGTTCCATAGAAGACCCTACTTTTAAAAAACTGAATTCTGAATGAGAACACACAAAACCACACCCTACAGGAATAGAATGAAGCCACACAGGCAAACGGTTAAACCCAATAGGTAAAAAAAAAAGTTACACTTCCTTTGTGACGGCAAGAGTAGCTGGATAAAAGGAGTTTGTAAAGGAGTTTGAATAACGGATTCCCCCCCACAGTGACTACTGAGAGACTGGCTGAGTAGAGCATCATTAGTTCAGCTTTAGAGGTTATCCTGAGGTCCATGGAGCATCATGTAAATATGTAAAGAAATACCATACTATGTGCGTGACAATGGATATAATTGCATGTTATCTCTGGTGCTATCCTGCACTTTGCCACCATTATTCCCTGTACGGTATATATTTATCATCCCAGCTGTTCGCACCTCAAAGCTGATCCGCTTACTAATTTGACATACAAAGAGCAATTAGATGAATCGATCAAAAGCTATTATAACGGCCGTATGTCTCAAAACCGAGTGCATAATCTCAGGGTTTTAAAACTGCAATCACAGGCGAGCGTGGCATGGAAACCGTGGAGTGAAAAGGGGACCCAAAATTGGGCCCTGAACGTTGCCAGTTATGCACAGCATGTCTTTAAAAAAAGACATGCTGTGATTGCTTCCTGACGCTGACTTCTGGCATGGCGACCGGGATGTCTGATTAGGAGAGACTCCCCCATCATCACAAGTGTATGATTATGGCATTAGGCCGGATTCTTTCACATCAGAATCAGCAATCAAGAAATTGGAGTACGGGATCGATACAGAGCGGCACCTAGACTGAGTGAGTATGTGTGTGGCAAAGAGAGAAGAGAGTTGGGGGGAAGGGGGGTGGTGGGGGGGGGGGTGGGGGGGGGGGGTGGTGGTGCTTGAATCAATTTTGTGTGGGCTCCAGCGACACAAACATGACTTTTAATCTTCTAATGCATCTGCTCAAAGGCGGGCCCGGAACCCTGGACTTCTGAAGAGGAGGGATCCATCCTTCGGCACGCCTCCGCCCCAAGCCCATGCACACGCCTCGACGGCATTCAGACATCATGAAAGGAAAGTCACCAAATCCTCTTATCCCACTAGTGAAAATATTTGATGTTGTACTTCAGCTTGGTCTGAAACACCGTAATCCTCTGAAATAGTTTCTTAATTCATCAGAATGCCTGGTTAATCTCTCAGATGTACTGTACTTTACAGGACTGGGAAGTACTTCCCCGATAGTTGACATCCTGTTCTCATTGAGACCTACGACAAAGACACGGTAAACGTCCAAGGAGCATCAAATCAAAATAGTATATCTGCGTACACAAGCAGCCACGCCTTGGTGTGACCCTCACTTCAGAGGAAGGCAAACTGGGACTCGCACTCCTCTGACCATGAACTCCATTTCCCTACTCTCCCCGAGGTGAGTCCTAATACACTGAAACAAACAATTGTACTGAGGTAATGACGCTTCACTGAACACACTAAACCACTCGGTCCACATTTGGGTTTTGGCAACAAAAAGTGGAAACAAATGCCCCAGAGTTGATTGTGTTCTACCAGGGCCGAATTGGGTAGTCTGTACAGTACGTGGGTCTCTTTCAATTAGACGAACATCACTTAACCAGTGGCACAGTGACAGGAGACTGAATCACTGGTGGAAAAGCCAATAGCGACATTCCCGCTCCCTGTTCCCAGCACTAATGCACTGTGGCAACCTTCTAACCATCCAATTCCAGCCCCCAGATCCCAGCGGTTTACACAGTCCCTCGTCTTCTCACCATTACCAACCGTAGCACTCTTTCATTAGACCCCACACCTCTATCACAGAGAGGAAGAGGGGGGGGGGGGGGGGGAGAGGGGGGGGGGAGACAGTTCTCTGATGGAAATGACAAGGGAAAGCCACAGCTCCAGCTCATGTTAAAGTCCAGCCCCAAAGGACAGGAAGAGGAAAAGATTGTGCATGTGTGTGATAGATGGAGAGAGAGAGAGAGAGAGAGAGAGAGAGAGAGAGAGAGAGAGAGAGAGAGAGAGAGAGAGAGAGAGAGAGAGAGCGAGAGAGCGTAGAGGAACGGGGGCAAAGCAGGAATCTTTTTCACCTCCTCCACCACCATCTCCTAGCTGAGCATTACCATTCTGAGGGTGTTCACCCAGTGCAACGGAGCTGAAAATGACAAATCAGGGAGGATGTTGTCTACCGTGTGTGTGTGAGTGTGTGTGTGAGAGAGAGTCTGGAGGATAAGGACTACCTCCGATAGCTGACTGATTCTAGAGCTGACCTCTGACGTGACCCGAGGCAGTGACAGCCCGTGTAGAGAGAGACGGACACACCAGCAGAATGCTGTACTGGAGCTACGCAGCCGACATCCTCTCCCTCTCTCCATCCATCCCTCCATCCCTCCCACACTCATGCTGTCAGGGATTGACGAGCCTTTCAAGGTGCAGCTGAGACGCTTCGACCATGGCTCTCCCCTCCTCCTCTTTCTCCTCTCAGAAACGGAGAACAGAAGAGAGGACAAGGAAAGAGATAAAGAGAAACTGTCTCTGAGAACTGGGAGGTATAAATAAAGCAATAACTTGTGTTGTATTTTTAAAAGTGATAATTAAAAGAGAACAGAAGTAAAACAGAGGGATGGATAGGGAATAAAAGTAAGAAAGTGTAAACAACTAAATAAATAAAACACTCGACCGAACTTGGAAGACTGAAGTGTGTGTTGTCTCATAAGTCAGGGGGTGGATGTGTTTCTCATAAGACAGCAGAGCACAATCTCCAGCCTTCTAATGAGTATTGTTCTCCTATCAGACTTTGTCATCTCAGCCAAGCTCTCTGATGCTCTCAAACAAAAGACCTCTCAGCCCAAATCGACTTTTCTGCCTGAAAATGACAAAATAAGTGCTGTGCTGCCATATGACAGTACCTTTAGATACCTGCTCTACATAACAATGAAAAACCAACAAAAGAAAAGAAGGACTACGTGTCTCCAATATCTCACAAAGACAACTCCCAAAACAACCAGATCATACTACATGATGGTCTCTCTCGGTCCTCAGCCAATTCTCAGATTGGGTCATTGGACCATTGAAATCTCAGAGTAGAACCTGGGCTAATGATGAAGAGGTGGCCCTCTTTAGTCCACAGCCCTCTATGCTGAAGGCAGGAACACGGGGCTCCCAATTATGTGTGACAGTTCCTTTAATTGCACCACATTGAGCAGCACATGGGGGGGGGGGGGTACACATACCTCCCCCCCCAGCCCCCTCCCACCCCCCCCACCCCTACTGGCTCCCCGACAAAGACTTCAATTTCCAAAGTACTCCTGGGGAGGGAGGGAGATAGGTCCAGTTTATTTTAGGAGTCGGGTAGGTGTGGAGGACTCTGGTAGGTGTGGAGGTGTCGGGGTTGGGGTTGTTAAGGGAGATACTATGCTGTTTCAATGGTGCTGGGTCTAAAGATAAAGGTCTGGCATGGTTGCGAACTCGCAGTTGCGAACGTTCAGAGAGGGATGGAAATAGGAGCCCCCGTGGGCCCCCGCCACTCCAATCTCAGTTGTGCCGTCCCAATTAAAAGTGTAGGTGAGCAGGAGAAGTGGCTGCAGCATGCTGGGGGGAGTCACCCCCCGCCCATCCCCCCCCCCCCCCACACACACACACACACACACCGGAGAGCCTAGGACAAAGATCTGCATTTGACTTAAATAAGAATTCGGAGTTCAAGGAGAAGTCTCATTACGAATGGGAATTCTGATTTCCCCACTTTGCTTTCAACAACTTCTACTGAAACGCCTCCCTGTTTGCAATCCTAGCACATATAAAACAACTGTGTTCATGGGGTTATTATAATAAAGCCTGTATGAAATCTGCTAAGTGTCCATGACAACAATGTGACGACGACAGAGACACAGAGACCTGAAACACAGATTATCCTCTAATAGTTTCATTCAAGATCATTTTTGCTACCGTTTTGCTGTTGCTGTGGACTGGTATCGCATTGAGCAAAATATAATCATTCCATTAGTACTCATTAGAGCCTACTAGAAACTACTCAAATGAACAAAAGACAAGAGAGTATCTGGGTTTTCAGAGGGAAGACACTAACAGCTTGTTGTTTGAGACTGCAGGTGAGGCTCAAGCATATTTCTCAGGCTAATAAAGCTAATTAAGTCATTATTCATTTACAAGTATCCACATTCCTAAAGGTGTTGATTGCCTATTAATATGTTTTTACTATGTTCCGTCCTCAGAAACTGTAGCAAACACTAAGTGTGCATTTGGTTTCGTCGTAGCTGTCGCCTGTTGGGTCTTTACACCACGGGTCATGCTGGCCTTCCTCAGAAGCGATAGTGTTGTTGTTTCTCTCCCCGTAATCATCGGCCGGGCGCATCCTCATTATTTGGTTTTATGCCTCGTCCTCAGAAGCTAATGGAACAGACGGACACAAATTGTCTACATAGCTACCGGGCTTCAGAGAGAAAGCGAGACGATGGCATCGTAAAGCCGACTGTTGTCTGCCCATGTGACCAGAGGTCAAGGCTGCGGTTGTGGAGGGCTCTGCCTGCCTGGACCCAGGCTAAGCAGAAGTAATCCACAGTGAGAGCACCGGCACCTGCACACCTTTGTATTCATGGCGCCAACCTCATCGAACTCAAGGACGACAAACAACAGAGATCCAATGGGACGATGCTTCTGGAAGTTCCGCAATCGGGCCGTCTATGGGCTTTTGTCCTGCCTTTCGTGTACCGACGCCATGGAGAGACAATCACACCCCGCAGGATGTCTGGCCTGCGATCCACAGCCAGAGACGCCGCCACAGCTCTCCCCACAACGCTGCCCTCCACACGTCAGTACAGTGGGGATACTTAACTGTGTGTCAGCTCATATTAGGCCCCTGGAAAAAGCAGTCCTCCTGGAAGAGAGCCGGCCAACTCAAGAGACCGAGGGACTGCCTGACCAGATTTTCACCGACCAAGAGGGGGGGGCGCGGAGAGTGAAGGTAATGAGGTTGTTCTATTGTACAATGGCGGCACGAACAACAACAACAGGAGTACACAATGAATAGAGACACGCAGACAAATGCGCACTCTCTCCCCCCTCCCCCCCCCCCCCCCCCCCCCCCCGACCCACACTCGGTTATTGAAAAAATAACGAATGATAAAAGAACATCGGTCTTCTGAGCAAGGGACGGACCCAGGGACGCGTGGGAGGCGGCGGGGGTGATGGGGGCTCGTGTGTGAGCGAGGCAGGAGCAGAGAGGTGTGTGTCCACTTCACTCTGGTTCAAGAGGACCACAGTGGGCAGGCTGGAGACATGCAGGGGATGAGGAGGAAACGACGTCTGTGGCCGCGTGAAGGCCCGTGTGTTTACCCTTTACAATGCTGCTGCCACACGGTCGCTCTGTCTGTGTCTGTTAACCCTTAACTGATGCCCCCGCCGTGTGGTCTGTCTGTGTGTGTGTGTGTGTGTCTGTGTGTGTGTCTGTGTGTGTGTGTGTCTGTGTGTGTGTGTGTTTGTGTGTGTGTGTGTGTGTGTCTGTGTGTGTGTGTGTGTCTGTGTGTGCGTGTGTGTGTGTGTCTGTGTGTCGGGACAGGAGTAGAGACAACCACCATGAGGGTTGTGTCACATGATTCAGCGTAGGGTAGATCAAACCTCACGTGATCTGAAGGACTAAATGAGGACAGGGGCTGGAAGAGATGTTGGGGCAGGGAGCGTGGGGAGATGTTGGGGCTGGGGGGTATGAGCAAGTCTGTCTGTGGTACTCTAGGGCCACAGCCACATGCTCTGAATTGTCACAATATCCAATGACAGACTGCTTCCAAAACTAGCTAGAAGGAGAAAGAACTACCGGATCAAATCAAAGTGTATGCCCAAGTCATTCAACCACATCATGTCAGTTCCTCAGAGGACTGCTCTCATAATGAAATATGTCTATGTATGTAAAGTATTTGAGAATGACGGAATAAAACTGACGAGTCACAAGATAATTTGGAATCACAACTGTCCTTATCTAAAAGGCTACCGGACCCTATCACATTGCTCTATTCAGTCTGTCCAAGAGACCAGTGGAAATGTACCTCCCCCATGTAATTATTACGGTAGTAATACAATCTGTAAATTATTAAGTTGAAGTCACAATGGTCTAACCTCATCCAATCATGCTGGTGTGATCTATAATTCAACAAGGGCTGCCAAGGTTCTCTTATTATTACTGACAGACAGGCATTCCGTATCATCTCTCTCTTTCTCTCTGTCTCTCTGTCTCTCTGTCTCTCTGTCTCTCTGTCTCTCTGTCTCTCTCTCTCTCTCTCTCTCTGTCTCTCTGTCTCTCTCTCAATATCTCTCTTTCTCTCTCAATATCTCTCTCTGTCTCAATATCTCTCTTTCTCTCTCAATATCTCTCCCTCTCTCTCTCAATATCTATATATATATATGTATATGACTCTCTCTCTCTCGCTCAATATCTCTCTCTCTCACAATATCTCTCTCACTATATATATATTTCTTTCTCTCTCAATATCTCTCTTTCAATATATCTCTCTCTATATATATATGTATCTCTCTCTTTCAATATCTCTCTCCCTCTCCTCTCTCCCCCTCCTTCTCACTCTTTGATCCTGCTATATTTCAATAACCAAACAGTGCCCTTCATATACATACCACAACATAGGACATCTATTTATTACAAATGGCCATAGAAAAATAACCTGATATTTCAGACTGCTTCAAAGAATTCTGGGCTATGAACAGAGAAATAAACTTGACTTTTGCCAGGGTGAGACCTCATTAAAAATCTATCACCATTTCAATAGGGATTGGGCTTAACAATTCACATCTAAATGGAAATGAAGAGATCCCAGTAAAAAGTAATACATTGCAATGTTGAAGAAAAGCGAGAGCGAGGTGGTGGTGGTGGGGGGGGGGAACAACAACCATTGTCTTTGATCGTCTTGTCTAATTGTCACCGTAACAATACCCGAGGTGTTTTGCATATAATAAGCCATTGGATAAGCAAATAGCAGTAATCAGATGCACTGTATGCAGAGCTGGGGAAAGCGAGAGCATTGTGACGAGTCTCCTTATTTTGAATTTCAAAAGGAAACTGGTACCTTCTAAGAATTCTCTTTATAACCCAAAGCATTAATTCTGCATATTACAGTCAATTATAGAGATCAGAATAGCCAAGTCTTCTATGGGAAAACATCTGGAGAAGAGAACTTCAATAAGACTATTGTATCAAAAAGGACACATCTGTGGGGATGAAATGCTAATCTTTATGTTCCGACCAAAGGGTACGGGAGATGGGGGTTATGAGTGCAATTAGGACAGAGGAACAGCAGTCACAAATCCCTGACTGAAGCTGTTCCATATTCAGCACAAAGCCTGAGCAGACGGACAGATGACAAGGGTGGGGCTGAACACACACACACACACACAAACTTGTTTCTCTCTCCTAGTGGGAAACGACTATTCACTTCCATTCGAAATTGTGTTCTCTAACCACTAACCCCGAACGTTATTCTTAACAGGTGCCACTGACACACACACAGAGTAACACAAGAATGCAAATGCACACACACACACAGGAACAGCAAAACAGACATAGGGACGCACCCACACACACAGGCAAATAGAAGGAGTCAGGTGGCTGAGCGGTGAGGGAGTCGGGCTAGTAATCCGAAGGTTGCCAGTTCGATTCCCGGTCATGCCAACTGACGTTGTGTCCTTGGGCAAGGCACTTCACCCTACTTGCTTCGGGGGAATGTCCCTGTACTTACTGTAAGTCGCTCTGGATAAGAGCGTCTGCTAAAATGACTAAATGTAAATGTAAATACTGCACGCGTAATATACACAAGCAGTAACATACACTCACACAATGTTCTTTTTTTTATCCTTGCTGTTTGCACTTAAGAGCAGCCATATCTGTTTATAGCGATCACCATTTACTTCTGCATCGTAGTGCAGCACTTTGTTATGGTGCAGCGTTACCTTAAATACATCTGTGATGTCTGAGCCCAGGCACTTTGAGCCTCTTGTTATACTATCAGTCCTTCTATCAGCTCTTCAGGACCACAGCTCTGCTCTCTCTCACTCTCACTCCCTCTCCCAGGAGCAATGAGCCTGCCTATCTACATTACCGTTAGCTGGAATCCCCTGGGCTTCCATTCTGCTGTCCGTGTGTGTACAGGTGTGTGTTTGTGTGTGTGTGTGTACTGGTGTGTGTGCGTGTATTTGTTGTGTCATGCAGGACCCTCGACCCTCCATGTGTTCTTCACACTCCTCTGTTCAATCTTGTAATCTTTCACTCAAGTAAAAAGGTATTGGAGGTGACCACACGGAGCCTGGGTCTCTCTCTCTCTCTCTCTCTCTCCATCTCTCTCTCTCTGCCCACAGGGACAGCAGTGCATTAAGGAAAGCTTTTTACAGGCCTGGGCCATGTGAGAGCCATGAAAGCTAGGCCTTTCAGCAGGACCCTGAGAGGAACACCCACGCTTGGACAGTACCCTCCACCCACCCAGTGGCTTCCACCCACCCTGGTGGAAGCCAGGAGGAACAGGGAGTCCTGCTGGAAGTGACGGAGTGCCTGTGAAACACAGGGATGCAGGCGAGGCATGGGTGGAGGCAGGGATGGTGGTCGATCGCACCAGGGCTGGGTACACACGCTTGAATATAGATGATGAGAGATGTTTTTGTGTGCACATTCCCAAAACACAAGCACACGTACACACACACACACAAACACACAGTGTGGACAGGAGAAACCCTCCTGCCACATCATCTCAGAGTGCTTTTCATCACTGAGTGACAGTGTGTCAGCTCCAGTGGCCATCACTACTGCATTCATATTCACCACTGGGCAGACGACTGGGAGAAGCTGCCATGCCACAAATAGGAATTTGGAGGAATCACTTTCTCCAGCATTTCATTTTGTCACACACTCTCACACGCAAACAAACAGATTACACTACACGTACAGGCAGACAGACCCTAACCCAATTTGCAGTCACTGTATAATCTAATTGGGGAAAATGATCAAATTATTCAAAAGCCTAGTTGCAAAACGCACACACGCACATCAGGTTAGGCAGTGTGCATGTGTGCATCTGTCCCTTAATGAGCATATTTGATCAGGGTTTGGCACAGCACTGCAACTGGAAAGCATGAGGTGTTCTCTGGACAACCTGTCAAAGTGGAAGAGCACACTCACTCTTTGACTGGCTGTCTGTCTGTCTGTCAGACATCCCTAACTCTGTATATATGCTCCATCTACTGTTAAACATTATTGTTGTTCATTATACACCACCCACGCTCAGTGAACACCCGCCAGCCGCACAGGCATGGGGGGGGGGGAGGGGGTGGGAGGAGCTGGGTTCATGTATTGAAATGCCATGTTGTGATTTAACTACAGAGATTTGTATATGTCATTTGGAGAAAACAAAACTCACATTAAAAACAATCATTCCAGGGCCAAACAAAGACATAATGCTGTCTGGTAAACAACGTTATTGCTTTGCCATTATGTCTGGATATTAGAGTTGTTATGAAATAATTTACATCGATATAAAATGTGAATTATTGATGATTTACGTTGATGCTGAAGCAAATCATCGTGACGGGGACTTCAAACTGTCACCAAATCAATCACCTGGACAGGTTCACGGAAAACTCCAGGGAAGCAGGAGCTATTTACAGGGCTTTTATTAGTAGGATTTTTCCGGGACGTGTATAAACCCCATAATGATATTGGCTCTTCTCTCGAAACATCTTGCAATTGACTACTCAAAATTGACTGGGGAATGGCGATCAGTGTGTGTGTGTGTGAGAATCGGCTACAGCTTGCATACTGGGATACCTATGATACACCGCACACACACACATACACACACGTCAGTGAGGAGACACATTCAACAGAGCAATTAAATGTCCCCGGGCGTCTGTTGCGGAGCGATCAGCCAAATGGCTGCATCTCCAGGTATTCTCTGCGGAGGGCTGTTGTGTGGATGAATCCAGCCGTGTGTCTGAGTTGCATGGCTGCTCCACGGGCCACAGACTGGGCTTGTTAAACTTGATTTATTAGCCGTCCGTATACTCAGGCTTCCCAGGCAAGGCAAGGTCAACAGTAATGGTCCTCTGAATGTGAATAAATCTCCACCTCTCCCCTGAACCCCCCTTCTGCTCCTCTCAGACGGCCCTCTAACCAAACCCTGCTCCGCTGGCTGATACGCCTGCATGTTGTTCTGCTGTGTTTTCTCCTCCACTCCTCCATGTCACCGTTTTCCTCCCCGGGGGAAATACTCTAGTCATTTATCTGGGGGGGAGGGGAGGGGGGGGGGGGTGATATAAGGGGGTAAGGGTGTTATGAGCGTGTGTGTGGTGGGGGTGTTCGGATAATCATTGTGGGGGAGGGGGGTGTTAGAATTGTCATTGTGTGGAAGGATGTGTGTGTGTGTGTGTGGGGGGGGGGGGGGGGTGAACTTCGGTTAAGACGATTAGGCTCTGTGATGGTGGGGGAGAGAATGAGAGGCGGAGACTAACGTCTGAACATGGATCTCTGGATCCAGTCTGACAGCCAGACACAGCCAGTCTTGCTGATCAAAGCACTTCCCTCTACACATTTTAAAGAACCAAAACAATACTCTTCTGTAAAGAATCCCACCCTTCTCTCAAAACAGTATTCATAGATATCCTACATGGCAGTATTTCTCAAGATAAACTGATAGGAGAAAGATAATTTCCTTACTGGGCTATTTATCTTCTATTTTGTTGCAGCCCTGCTTCACTGTGTGTGTGCGTGTGTGTGTGTTGGAAAAAGTGTCGCCTGGCCAACAGCGCAAAAGACTGCAAGGGAAGATGTCGAACATACACTGTGGAAATGGATAATCAGCTAACCAGCTACACACCCATCAAGCATTCCATTTTAGGTGGAGAGGAGACATGAGATGAGACAAAAACATGAGACAAAAAATATAAAAAAACACACCAGGCCTCAGCACCTCCAAAAACCTTGCCGTGCGTCACACACACACACACTCATGCTCAGACCACTCCACTTTGATCAACAAACACTTCCGCCTTCCTCCTTCATATCAGACTGGAGTTGTGAGACTAAGGCTAGACATGCAATTTCCAGGCCTTTCAGCCAAGAAAGATAAATACAGGATCTGGACTCAGAGATATGTCTAAATATTTTAGAGCCCATCCTACTCTGCCACACACTCACTGAAGAGAAGTGGAGAGAGAAAAAAAAAGATCTTCTCACGGGGGGTTGTATTTCCAACCCAGCTGGGGGTGGGCTGCACTAGGCTAAGTGGGAGAATGGATGGAGGTATTACTACTCTGAGCAACCTGACTGTTGGAAAAGCCAACCATGCACTGTTTTACAATGGAGCATCGTTCTGTATCCACAGGACTCATTAGAGGAAGTCTCCTTGCCACTCCAGCCCACCAGGGCTACCCCCGATAGGATGAGGGGGCAGACAAGCCGACTGTGAATAGGTAAGAACACAAACACATTATTTCACCTTAATAAACATGTCTTGCGGGCAGGTGCACACCAGGCTACCACGCAAAAACGGTTCAAGAGCAGAGGAGAGTGAGAAAGAAAGGCTCAGACTGAAACATACATGCACACGAGAGAGAGAGAGAGAGAGAGAGAGAGAGAGAGAGGGAGGACAACGGAGAGAAGCTAAAAGAGAGTAAAACGGAGGAAAACGAGTGAGGGGGAGGTAGCGAGGGAGAGAGGACGGAAGAGTGCGGAGGCCCCAGATAGCAGGCTTACTGCAGGTGAGACAACCTTGCGCGAGAGGCTCCTTGGTGTGGAGGAGAAGGGAAGGGAGGAATAATGAAGGTCTGATAAAGGTCCTCATTAGAGCTCAGATGTGGTCTCTGATGAGATGACTCAGGGTTAGACCTGCAGGTAGACCAGGCTCTCTGGCTCCCATGGCTGGCTCTCATGGCTGGCTCTCACTGCGCACCCCCCCCCCCCCCCCCCCCACACACAGCTTTCTTCATATGCAGGTATGGCAGCCATGGTTCCATAGTCTGTAGGAAACTATGTCCACCCTCGAGGAAGTCTTGACTATAGGTTGACTGCTCTGGTAGTCAGTAGAGTGAAAAACTCTCCCACAGACTTTTTCAGTCCACTGCTGAGGCACAGACTAATAAAAAGGTCATCATCCTCAAAGTCTGATGGATAATTCAAGAGATAGGAATTAAGAGAACAAGAGTTTAAACAAAGTAATCCCAGAGTCCTTCATCAACTCAACCACCTTTTCCCAGTATTATTACAACAAACGTTTTGCTAGTTGATATTCCATCGCCACGAGCGTTCTACAAAATGCAATGCCTCAGAGAGCAACTGGTCAGATTACCATAAATCTATCTGCTAATATGAGAAGTTTAATTTGAGGAAATTAACTGTAGCCTAAAGGACTGCTTAGAGCTAAAATGAATTGCGTGTCGACGCGTTGCCGGCGGTTTTACCTTGCTAGGCAGCAGGGCTGCTATCTGAAAGCTCAGTGTGTATGTAAATGGCCCTAATTGGAGTTGGCAAGCAAGTGTAACGATGCAATATTTGTAATGATTTCACTTTTCCCCGGTGGAACATTCAAACATAAAAGGGCGAACATGTCGGAGCGCATACTTAATGAACATTTTGGAAACTGTATCGGCCAATTAGAAGTGGCCGATGGCTGGTGTCGGAATGAGGTCCGACTGGGAAGGCGAGATGGTTTTCATTTGAAATGGAAAAGAGAGAGAGAGAGAGAGAGAGAGAGAGAGAGAGAGAGAGAGAGATCCTGTGGCCGAGCCATCCATTGGCTGGACAGGGGAGCCGGGAGAATGACAGAACAAAGAGGATGCCATAGATCGAGCTGTCATGGAGGAGACCTATGGGGAAACTCTATATGGTCTGGTTACAGTAAAGGGCCATCAGAAACACAATCTCTCGATTAATATGGCTCAGGCCAATTGGTGGAGCTGCGTGTGTGTCTGCCGTATCCAGATGAATCAGTTGAGAGGTCAGACGGGGGAGTTTTACTGTGATGCAATTAATAAATAAGCCTTCTCAGGAAAGGGGTTGTTAACATGAGTTGCTGTGCTGTTTCCCTCGGTGCCAGAGCTGCACTGCAGCAGCTCTCACAGAGCCCCAATTATGGGAGCTTTTCTTCACAACTCACTCGCAACTTCTCAACTTTTGCGCTCATCCTTGATTAGCTTACCACGCATACACACAGGCTGGCATGCACACGCACACGCACTCGCACAGACGAAAAGTCGAAGGAAAAAAAAACTTGAAAATACAAGACAGACACACAGATAAGAGACACACTCCCACACTCGCTCAACCGGAGTTGTCTTTCACACGAATCAACAGTCTTTTATTCCTTCTTTGGCAATTCATTTGAAGTGTTTTTCTAACTGAAGAGGTTACAACGAGTTGGAGCGAGCTACAAGCCGCCATCATTCCAGTCATTAGTTCACGCGGTCTACAATTCCTGGAGCAAAATGCTTTAATGCTCCATAAACGCGGCACTCAATCTGCTGCTTTGATGAGGTCTTTGAAATGCCTTCCCTCCATCAGGGCAATCAAAAGGAATACACTAATATCTGGTACATGCTTGAGCACAGCACAAATCCATGGGAGTACTGGACTGGAGGCTGAGGAATGCTGGATGTGGGATTCTAAGACTGGCACGCAGTCCATTCCCCGCACATTCAAACCATAACCAGGAGAAACTTCTCCTGAAGAGAATGTTTTGTCTTTTCAGATTTTGCGCTCGAACGAGCGTACGCTGATGGTGAACTGTTGCATTTAAATCATTTTAGCAACACGCCTTTAGTAATGAGGCGCTTCCCTTTGAATCCTTACAATCCTTACATTTACATGCATTCATTTAGCAGACGCTTTTTATCCAAAGTGTCATAAAGATTTACCAAATGTGGTAGCGTCTATTTAGCATTCCCACAGTGGGGGCTTGAGTAGGACATTCAGATAGTTTAGTATTGTAGCTAGGAAGGCTGCTGTCCATGGTATGGTACCGTTTTCCAGAGCTATGGAGAGACCGCTGGTCATGTGGCGTTCTTTGGGGTCATTCATCAATTTAGGAGCCAAACTGTCTAATGAGTGGCCTAACCAGGGGAACGGAGTGCAACCATAGCACCCCCCCCCCCACCACCACCCTTCAAAGGACTGTGCAAGATTTAGTGATTGCCTACCAGGGCGAGGTCCCTACAGTCTCTCTCTCTTTCTCACTCTACCGCTCTCTGCCTCTCACTTGTTCTCTCTCGTTTTTGCCTCTCCCTCAGGCGTCATCCTGCAACCCCACGCCAGATAAATATTGATGAAGAAGGGCCTTCATCCCAAACACAGGCACAGAGACAGAGGGGAAAAAGAAAGAGAGAAAGGAAGAAAGAGGGAGAAGAAGAGAAACTGAGAACACCAGAAAGAGTCAGAGAGCACAGTGTGCTTGGAGGAAGAGACGCGGAGGGAAGGCAAAAGAGGGTTCAATGAGAAGTGAGGAGTGAGTGAGTGTCCACAGAGATGAGGAGACATAGATGGTAAAAGACAGAGAGGACGAGGCGGGGACTCGAGTGAAAGAGCGAGGAGTGAAAGGAGGACGACAAAAAAGAGGGATGAGAGAGGGCCGAAAGTGGAATGGAGAGAAATAAGAGAGGAGGGATAGACCAGAAAGAGGAGGAGAGCGAGCGTTCCCTCCCAAACCTATAATACCCCAGCTCTGTAACTCGAGCAGACATTACAGCACTGGAATCTTCGTTAATCAGCTTTCCGCACCGGTGTGCTCGGAATCTCTTGGAACAATGTGTAGAACATTCCAACACCAAAGGGAAGGGCTGTAATTTTCTGCGGAGCAATGAGAATTTACAAGTAATGGCTTTATCTCCCAGGACCGGCCATGATTGATACACGCTGCTTAAATCTGCTTAGTTCCCTCTGACAGAATCTAATAAAGACAGGTCAGGCGTTTTTCATATTCCTTTTTCCCCTCTTAATTCTCTGACACTTGTCTAATGGGATTGCAGAGTCGCCGCTCCTAATTGTATTGGCTGGCGTACCAAGTGCTTTAATCCCTCTGCTTATCACACACACTGCTCCCCCTTAAACACGACCCCCCTTCCGTTTCTCTTCCTCTCCTCACACTCCTCAGCATCTACAGGCAGGGCTACCAGTGTGATGATAGTGTTGGCAGCAGCATGACTAGCATCAGTCGTGCTTATTGCAAACATGCCATAGACGGGCAACTCTGAGAAGGAGGTGGGACTTAAGGGCAGATCCTAGATCAGTTCCTCCCTCACAACTCTTAAAAACCTCAAAAGTTGTAAGATAGGAATTACTTCAGTGCAATGCTTGTACACACACACACAAACATATGTACAGTTGGGATGCAAAAACAGTTTTTATTTCCCTTACGTACTGTACAATGTACTAGAATGGTTAGAATGGATAGCTACAGGGTTTGAGGATTGTGCACCTCTGGCTAGAGCGCTTGAGTTACTGCACTCTACCTTTGCAGTGTAAATCACATGAGATTCATAGTACACGGTTTCAACTTTTATTTGGACTTCAAGTCCTGTTTGAGCTTACAATTTCACACACAGCTCCAAGAGGTCTCTAAAGACGATAAATGTTCCCGGAAACAGTGCCAAAAACCACAAATATTGTTTATAACAACCATTATCTTAACTGTTTCCTTCTATGAAAAAAAGTGAATAAAAGGTTGACGTTGTCACCACCAGAGACAGCGGGAGAGAAGGTGGGCAGCTCCAGAGACAAGTTCAGACGAGACTCTACATGAATTGTTCTAAGGAAGTAATTAGTATCTTATTCTTCAGTGTTGATTCAATACAGCTCGTATTAAGATCTGCCACTAAAATGAGAACCAATTTAAACACTGAAACCATCCAGACATAATGTATTTAAAAAGAGATAAAAAGAGATGTGATTCTTATTATCTAATTAATCCTACCCTTGCCCCAAGGTTATTTAATTTGTTGAAAGATCATTAACAAGTCCGCATCGGGGCAAATAAAGTAATGAGGATCTTAATTTGCTCCAATTCAGGAATGGAAGGCAATAAACACCAACTGGCAATATCAGGCCCTTCTGACGAGCAAGCCGGCTTACGAAATTAGGCAAACACTAATAACAGAGAACTTTGGCAACTTAATAGCTCTGACAGCAGTGACAATAATTTACACGTTGTGCCCACATGACGCCCCATAAACAGAGAAACAAAACATTAACTTGTCAGGATAAAATGATGGCTATTTAAGTGACTGAAACATGGGGCGATGAAATTGTTTTTTGCCATGCTGCTTGCTAAGTCTATGACACTGCTCAAAACTGTCAACAGCCAGTTCATCAAACTAATATTAAGGAGAAAAGTTGAGGAGTATTTCAAGAAGGTAATAGCTGTATTATACTAAGAGATGTCGAGGTGACCTTCTGGGTTGAGAGAGTACAGTGTGTCGGTAAAGTGTTACGCAATGCTGGAGGCTTTGGTTTTTCTCCAGGATAGCACATGTTTGTAATCTATTACCAATTTCCCAGATATGCATTCATCATCTGCTATGCTGGCCAACTTGTTAGCAAGTTCACTCAACACATTGTATCAATCAGCTTGGGAAAGATAATGCAAGCGGAAAGCATTCATTTCCCACCATGGTTTCTGGTATTATGACCAGAACACCCAGACCACGCATCACTCCCAAGCAAATGTAGCATAGTAAGCATAGCACCAAATCGGTTTCTTAAAAAATCTCTGTCACTTTAATTAATTCCTCCGCTTCCCGAAACCAGCCCTAGATCGATAAGCAGGGAGAAGCTGTTGAGTGATGCCAAGGATACCAGTATGATAATTTGTAATATTAAGTTCCACTTTATCTGCAAATGCCACAAGACCTGGGACTGGGATCATCTATATTCCTCAGGCAGAATCACAAGATTCATGTTTTCAAATAAAACCCTGCTTCACTCCAGCCCTAGTTTGATCCCTTGGAATAATATAAATAAATATTCAAGAGACTATTTGTTAATTTATTAAGACTATTTATCAAGAGAAAAAATACCACTGTAGATTGTTCACTGTAAATAAATAAATGAATAAAACAATAGACAATCATGTGAACCAGAAAAAAATAGCAACTCAGTGTTATACTAAGTAGCTACCAGAATCAATAGATGCAGATAATCCTAACCAGAAGTTGGGCAGTTTTTTTATTTTTTATTAAACTCTTGCTCCCCTGTGTCTATTTGCTTCAAAGCTCTAATGGCTGGCAGCAGTATGCCTGTCCAGCATATTAAAAAAGCCTCATTTACTGTTTGCATTACTGCAGGGAATATTAAATTCACTTTTTGATAATGAAGTAAAGCTTTCGAGAACTGAATGTTTCTGAAATAAAAGTCTTACTTTCTCCTCCTTCTTTCCCCACATCCCGTACTCTCGAACCCAAACAGTCAGGATCCTACTTAGAGTCTCTGAACGCAGCATGGTGCAAGCTGCATACCCGGGGCTTCCCTTAGCTCTTGTGTACAAAACGAATACATCTAAAATGCCTGCTCTTTTCTCCCCATGCTGGGGATTACACCTCTATAGGAACCATGGTTTTCCATGGAGAGAGAAGACCACCATGGAAATGGAACCCTGGAAAGCTACATCCACTCAGACTGGGAGGAAGACAAAAAGCTGTTGGAGCAGCTGATTTCTTGTTATAGACAGACACTATTGGGAGGCTTAACCTGCATCTCCACCTTTTGTTTTTCTCATTCCTCTTAGACCAGCGGAATGCCACGGTTTACATTAGAGGACGTCCAGCATGATTGTTTTACAAAGGTCATGGGTCTATGCAGAAAATGCAGTGTGTTCAGATAAGGTCTACTGGGAGGGAAAGGTACGCGTCATGGTCCAGAGAAGACTGGTTCACCTTAAGACAACATGTCGATTTTTCTGTGTGAGACTTATGGTGCCATCCCAGAGCAAGCAAATCCTGTGCCAGTCTTTTCTCCATTGACTGTGTGAAGACTGCCAGTGCAAACAGACAGGCAGTGTGTGTGTGTTTTGCATAAGTGTGTATAGGTGTGTGAGGGTATGTGTGTATTTATGTAAGTGTGTTATTGAGTCTGTGTGTATGCATGTGTGACCATGTGTGTGTGAGTGAGTGTGTGTGCATTACAACAGCAGCTCACAGTAGCAGCAGCCAAACTGACACTGAGCCAGATGTGGCACGTCTGATAACTACTGATAACTAGTGATAACTAGTGATAACTACTGATAACTACTGATAACTACTGATAACTACTGCGCAACAGAGAGGAAACTCAGACAGAACACACACAAACTGACGCACGGCACATATATGTATGTATAGATATACTGTATATATATATAGACATATATATAGATATATACATCTATATATATATATATATATATATATATATATATATATATATACTGTATACACACACAATTGTTGATATCAACAATTAACATTTTCACGTGTGAAAATGTGTTGATTTCAATTATTAATATTTAGACTAGTCAAACTGTAGTTGTGGATATCATTCATTTGAATGATAGTCAAAATTACATTATGGTTATGTTGACTTGGAATTACAACATGTAAAAATTGTATTGTAGATATCTGAGATGAAGTTTGAATAGGAGTCAATGGAATAGTTGACTAGTTGCAATTAAGCTACAAATATCTACTGTAAAGATTTCCATGTGAGATAATTGCATTGTTGATATCAAGAATGAACATTGTGACTAGTGAGAAATGAATTGTAAATATCTATAAATATAATTGCTACTAATCAACATTACATTATGGATATGTTGACTTGGAATTACAACATGTCCAAATTGAATTGTAGATATCTACAATTCCTATTTACCGCTACTGATGAAATGTTCAAACGGCTTGCCATACACCTCCAGCCATAGGTAGGGCACGTGCTCTCTGTGTGAGGCCCAGCCAAGCAGCTCTTAGGCGGGCATGTGGGAGTAATAGAGCCTCTTCTTCTCCGCTCACATGTGTTTACACTGTGATATAGGCTCTGACGGGAATAAGCTGCGTAAAGCGCGGCAGGGGGCATTCAGATGCAAACATGATGTGTGTGCGAGCGGAGCAAACATGTTGCTTGGCAGGAGTAACACCCGTGTAAAGTGATGCGAGGACATGTGTAGCGGGAGCACGTGCCTCAGACTGTTATTGAAAATGTACATCTTAAGAGTCGTTTCGGAACGCCAGAAAACATAGCTGAGAGCGGCGCGCATTCACTCTGAGGAAGAAGAAACGGCATGGGTCCTCACCTCCAAACTCTTGAAAGGATGTCAGACTCATACGCAGACAGATATGCAAGGTTGAAGTTGTAACCCTTCCCCCGCCCCCTCTCTCTCTCTCGCTCTCTTTCTCTCTCGCTCTCTTTCTCTCTCGCTCTCTTTCTCTCTCTCTCTCTCTCTCTCCCTCTTTCTCGCTCTTTCTCCCTCTTTCTCCCTCTTTCTCCCTCTTTCTCCCTCTTTCTCCCTCTTTCTCCCTCTGTGTGCGGTATGACACCTGCCTCTGTAGCGGCAGCGTACTCTGGCTCCGCTCTTTAAACACTGATGCGTGGCCTCTTCGCTCACTACCACTTAACAACTTCAAGGTGACGGTGCGGAGGAGTGTAAACTCTACAAAGTACATAAGTCTGAGACAGAGCATGAAGAAAGCCTGTGTGTGGAGGTTGGGGGGGGGGGGGATTGGAAGTCTTTTTTTGGGAGGTGGCTTGACAGTCATGTGAAGCACACCTTCTGA
Source organism: Osmerus mordax (assembly GCF_038355195.1). Classification (NCBI taxonomy): domain Eukaryota; kingdom Metazoa; phylum Chordata; class Actinopteri; order Osmeriformes; family Osmeridae; genus Osmerus; species Osmerus mordax. The sequence continues at coordinate 10,617,669 of NC_090061.1, forward strand.
GGTGTCAAAAGACGACTCGGCTGATGAAGGGGGAAGTGGTGTGTGTGTGTGTGTGGGGGGGGGGGGGGGGGGGGGCAGACGAGGGGAGCGGGGCATACAGGCGGGGGGGTTGACTACACATCTGAGACAGTGGCGAGGCTCCTGACTGGGTGAGCATCAAGGCGGAGCTGTGCTGAACCTTGTTCCACCGTGGAAGTCAGGAGAGCTCAAACACAAGCAACGGCTAGATGTTTCGGTGGCAGCTGAAGACTTATGAGAGTGTGTGTGTGTGTGTATATATGTGTGGGTGTTGTGTGTATATGTACGCGTGTGTGTGTGTGACTGTGTGTGTGCAAAACAGAACAACAAAGGAAAGGCAAGCAGCGTGTGTGACTGAGTGCCGTGTACGTGCGTGGGCAGGATGAACAGGCTCATAGGTATGGCACGATGGTGTGCGAGTGGGAGAGAGGGGAAAAAGTACACACCATCTGCCAGCGTGCGCTGAGAAAATTAATTACGTACCACGCACTTAATCACTGCGCCTCTTGATAAAATGCCAATAGAGTAATGATTAACAGTAATAGAAATGTAAGACCATTCCTGAAGTTGGCCCATAAAATCAATGCACGGTCTAGCCCCGCCTGGGACTGCATAGAAAACTGCTGCAGAGCAATCAATCCCTCTTAGGTTTTGTGAATCTAGTCTGGTGGCTTTGACCTGAGGAAGGTAGCCAGGGGCCTCAGTTTAGGCACTGGGGAGCCACCAGAAGACAAAGCCTCGTCAATAGGAGCTCGTTTTCCATCAACTTTGTTCCTTAATCACCAAGGTCTTAATAGGCCTTCCTGTCTGACACCCTCTCCCACTCCAATATATCCACACGGTGAGCCGCTCTAAACAAACATCCACCTGACTCTCCCTCTCTAGACCCATCCATCTAAGCCTATAGCAAAGGTCTTCATTAAAGATTGTGTGTGGGGAGAGGTTGCTCAGAGTTTGTCCTTATTGACGTGGTCTCCATTGTCTTTCCCACCAATAGGGGAAGACAAAGCCTCCTTCAGTAATTACCTCTACTCCCCTCTCCTTCATGGTCAAGTCACCGCCAACCTCTGCCGTCGCTGAGGCAATTAGCTCAACAGAGAGAGGAAAGGAGAAATTCCTTTGAAAAGTTCCACTTGAGCAATAATAACAAGCAACGTTCAAAGACAGCAATGTACCATGAGAAAAATGAGGATCAAAATTTGAGTTGATTTAGATTTGCAGGAAGAAACCTTTGCTCCCTTCTCTGAGTGGAGGAGTTATTCTTGTCTTATTTTGGAATGGTACCCTGTAATTGTGTAGGCAAGGAGTAATTTAACTCATTTCAGAGCTTGGCTTCTTGCCCTTTCTATAGGTCAGATCAAACTAGAATCTCAAAAAACGGCTAAAGCATGTGAAATAAATTGATATTTAACTGCTGTGCAGTCTCTCAGAAAGAGGGAAAAAACTAAGAGAGAGAATACAAATTAAAAATAAAACGGACTAAAGTGCATGCTGCCGGATTTGACTGCGTCAACATTGTTGACACACCACAGCACTCTTCAGGACCAAGGAGTAACATACACACACATACACACACATACACACACATACACACACATACACACACATACACACACATACACACACGCACACATTCAGTGCCAATCCAGTCAACAGCCAGACAGCAGCAATTACATGTCTTCATTAGGGGAACCCTGCCTTCGGCCTCTCCGTGTGGAGGGATGACCTGAGGGAGAGCATCTTGCCATGTGTCAGTTGGACTAAACGCTCGCTCTCCCCGATGAGATCTTGTCAACCGTGGGAGGTGCTCAAACACTCCATCCGTGTGACGGGTAAATATTTAGAGCCCCCCCCCCACTCCTCGGCTGTGGCCGTTATTGAACTTCAGGGGCTCAAAAAATCTAGTTTAGATGAGAACAACTTCCAGAAAAAAGAATGGCTTCATAAGTAGAGGGAAATTAATGATTTCTTTATGCACACGCCAGGATATTTGGCCAATCTGTATTCTCCTTTCTTGTTTGTGTGTAGAGAGGAGGGAGGCACTTAGGGGCATATTCCTGGTCCAATGAGGCTCTTAATATAATCTAAACATATTGTAGCCGAGAGCCTCCACATCTTGGAAACACATGGATGCAAACTGAGATTTAAAGGGAGTCCTGTAAAATGGATTTCTAATCAGTAAATATTGAATGATGCAACACATCAGCAGGGGTAAGCAAGGGTCAGGTCTGACAAACTCAACTTGACCCTCTCTACAGTCAAATGTTCAGATGCTCTGCATGCTAAACTCTGACATTTGGTATGAACCAACATCAGGAGTCAGATGGCTGAGTGGTGAGGGAGTCGGGCTAGTAATCTGAAGGTCGCCAGTTCGATTCCCAGCCGTGCCAAATGACGTTGTGTCCTTGGGCAAGGCACTTCACCCTACTTGCCTCGGGGGGAATGTACCTGTACTTACTGTAAGTCGCTCTGGATAAGAGCGTCTGCTAAATTACTAAATGTAACATCATTTTCCCACCTGCACACAAACAACTCTTTTAAGACATATATTTACAACTGTTGATATCACACATTTCTCCATAAGTAACCAGAAATGTGCACCCTCCTCCTAATACTTCTCAACATTTGAAGTTTTGCAGGTTTGGGGGCGGGGTTGAGGCACTTGCCAGGGCAGACTTATTTTTGCATGTGATTTGGAGGTTTTTTTACTTCATTCACAGCGTGCTTGTCAACCTATCATTTACCCTGAAACTGTCACCTTCCACAAAGTCTGTGGTTGGGAAACTCAATGGCTGGATCTCAGCACGGCGCTGAGTGACAGTTACAAGTCTAATACCACAATTCTCTGCCACTCTCCCCACTCGGCAGCCAGGACCGCTGTGTCAGCAGGCAGGAAAGCTTCACTGAAAAGTGTGGAACTTTGACACTTCTGACTCTTTGCAAAAGGCTGGATGATCCGAAAGGTAAGTAAAATGGATGTTTCCCCCTAGAAATCAAAAGACAATTTGCCGTATATTAAGTGTGCAACAGACAAATGCGATATTAAGTGGCATTTGATTGTGCTGTCCTAGAGGTGGGAACACTCACACTGAGCTTGCGGATCCCGTTTTTCGATTGAGTCCTAATGAATTTGAGGAATGATAAGCAGTTGCGAGATGAATTAATGATTTGTTTGTGCGTGTGAGAAAGGAGGGGGGAGGGGGCCTCCATGTCAGAGTGAATTAGCGTGGTATAATAATGTATCATACTAATGTAGGGACTGGAAGGATAGACTGACAGTTGACACATGAGGGTTAGAGGAGAGGAGGATGAGGAGTGGGAGGAAGAGTACGAAGCCCCCCAGGAGTGACAGAGCTCAGAGACTCACAGGCTGCTATTTATAGAGGCGGGACTGGAGCACCACACATGACAGACGTCTGCTCTGCACCCGCAGTGACTCACACACGCACGCACACACACACAAACACACAAAGACCCTGCTCTTACGCATCCACTCAGAATTACAAGAGTAGACACACAGTCACTCACTCTCTCACATACACACACACACGATCCAAACACCACAGCCAGGAAGCTTTCCCCAGCGCAGTTGGAGTAGAGAGTGTGGGCCGTACACGTCCTCACACTGATTAGAGGCAACGGCTTGCTCACAGGGAGCCCTTGGCAGCAACCTAACAGGCCCTACACGCATGTATACATCTATAGGCAGCCAGCAAGCAACTCTACTGTAACACTTGGCAGAGCTTTTGACAAGCAGGGGATGTACAGTAGATTCACCTCCACCCATGTTCTGCTGGGCGGCAGCTGGTGATGGCAGCGAAGACAACACTTGGGACTAGATGCCAACAATGGAGACTAATCATTGTAGTAAACAACCAGGGGTGACAACAACTGGAGGAGTGGGAGATGTGGTCCTTGCTCAGGCTTACGAGAGTCAATGTCACTGTAGCCTTGGCAGCCGTAAGATCTGTGGACCGGTTATGTCAACCTAACACAGTGGCATAGCGCATGTGTGTGTGTGTATCTATTTGTGGCCTGGAGTGTAGACTTTGTGAAGCAGATTTTCACAACTATTTGAGGCATTAATAATCACTGAGGATTGTTCAATATAAGATGAAGCCACCATTCTTCAATGCACGGCCAGCTGCAGACATATTAATAAAGAAGTCATCTGGTCTAATTTTGCACCAGTCAACTTGTGGCCAAAAGACAAGTGAGAACAGAGCTGGAGCTGACAGCAGCCGTGGGTCCTAATTATGAAAAGTAAAAGAATGATTAAGTTGAGTGTTGTTTAATGGCTTTTAACACATTCATTTTGAAGACGCTTTAGGCACGCATCATGGCTGACTGGCGATTTCTGAGCTTTAACTCACTCTCATACAGGCCTGTAATGAAAGCAGTCTGCGAATGGTCTGATGGGTGAAAATACAAAAACGCACACACGCACGAATGCACACACACACACACACACGCACGGGAAACAGACACGCACGCATGAAGGCAAAGCAAAACCACACAGACACTCACCACAAAAGCTCAATGACATTGAAACAGAGTTTCAATTGTTCCAGCCAATTTACGAATCCCAACGTTTTTATCTTCTTACAGTATACAGTTTGCGGAACAAGTGTTTATGAATAGCATAGCTCTTTTTCATACAACTGAATGGAAGGATGATCATATTTACTGTCATTAACAATAGCACAAGGACAAAAAATCCTGCTGGATTGAAGTAAAGACAAAATATATAGTCTATATTATTCTATATGTCTTTATTGGGAAAGTACACCGCAGGTCATATCACCCGTCTTCTCACCTGTCCCTGTGTGAGCAAACACAATAGGGCTGGTACATAAGGACACAATGGAAGAGGGACAGAGAAGGAGCCGGGGGGGGGGGGGGGGGGGCTGAACTGAAGTTAAGTCCACATTACTTCTGCTGTGTGGAAAAGAGCTAGCGATCGTGCTCTGTGAGCAAAGGAGCTGTGTCCTTTAGCATTGGTAGAGTAATCCCCGTTATACAGAGAACTAGTGTCTACTACCTGCTGTTAAACTGCATAAGTTCCCTTTTTGCTGTGAAAAATGTATGCCATAGCATAGTTAATAATTAAAATTTGTGTGTGGCCATTTTTTCTGTAGATGGGGCAGGGTGTGTAGGCGTTTAGCCAATAAGCTTTGTCAGCACTGTGTCACTTGACTTCCTCAGGTGTCTGCCCAATAAGAGCGCCCGATGCTAATTCTTTGGCAAGCATCTGGAAATGCAGGTGTGTGAGAACTGGGGTCTGTGTTGATTTACTGTTCTGGGCACCGGCGAGATGCCCGTCTGCGGATGCCAATTACATGTGGGGTTGAGGTAGGTAAGAAGCTTAGAGCTTCAGACTGATCCACCTGGCTGGCTTTCCTGCCAGTCTCCAGGCCCCCCCCCCGTGCCCTCATTACCTTCCCTCCTCTCCCCTTCCCCAACCAGCCCAGGGCAGGCCAATGCACACACAGATGGCACTCGAGCAAGGCTGGGGCTACGCTGGAAGGCCCACACCTGTGTGAGGCTCCCGTCAGTCTCTTGTAGAGTTCTGAGCCTCAGCCTTTCGTATGCGATCCTTTATGGGAGACTTCTGATGAATAGACCAGTGAAGGAGAGACTTTATAAGGATCTTGAAAGAGCTGGAGTCACTGAGCAGACAGTGTGTGTGTTCTTGTCTCGGCAGGCCTCGCTGCCACCTGGCCTGAGCCCTGTGTTCGAGGCAGATAAACCGCCCGACTCTTCATTATCTTCTGTAATTAGTCAGCTAAGAGTTTCTATATGCTGAGCATTGTAGAGGAGGAGGATGAGTGAAGCGCCTTGGGAAAGTCCCTCTCTTCAAACACATGGCCCTGTCCCTAACTAAACATAACGTCATCATTCTCCTGCAAGATATCCTGACTGCTTACAACATCACTTGCAAATCAGTTGCGAGTCACATCACAACGCTACCAGATGCAATTATTTAACAATAGCCCTCAAATAGCTTTTTATTGATTTTATACATGACAAATCTGAATTGTAATGTGTGTGTGTGTGCGTGTGTGTGCACACATGAGTGTTTTGTGAGGAAACAGACTAGGATCTTCCAAGCGTGCGTAATCTTCCAGCCCGTAATGCCTGGTGAGGCTCCTGTGCCTCTGAAACTTGGATGGTCTGTCCATGTTGTAATGAAGCCTGGGGTTTACTCCTCAGTGTATCAATCAGTGTGGAAGATGCATGGAAAGCGGCAGGGCGCATCAGCACTTTCGAAAGCGTAAGGGTCAGCAGAAACTTCCTGGGCCCTCCGTGCACCAGCGACAGCCTACTAACAGAATCTGGCCATCTGTTTAGTATTTACATCTATTTTTCCATATCTGAACAAGAAGGGAGAGGGGATCCGATGGAACTCTCTGGTGGGAAGCTGCATCCATGAATAAGATAAGAGGCCACCAGTAATTACATTTGAGGGGTTTAAATAATTATTGTAGAGAGAACTTACTGGAGGAATTTGGACTTTGAGGGTTTAAAATATTAGCATTCTTATTCTTTATTTAAATGATTCCCTTCAGTAAATTATGACAATATGCTGCAGTAACTCGAATCAACTAATGTTTGCATACTGTAGAGATGGTGTTCTCTATACACAAATCTCTAAATCCACAATGTTTTATCTGCTTTTGAAACATTTTATAACTCGACACTTTGACATACATCTTTGTCTTAGTTTCCACTAAGTCCTTGATAGTTCCATTCATAAATCTGAATGGAACTGCCATCAGGATCAACAGGTATTCAGTCCTTGAGACAGCTGAGAAATTAAGCCGATCAAAACTCATGGCCTCCTCTGCTTTTCTTACTAATTATTATTTCGCTGTCGAGTCAAACACCCTGGTTGCCTTTCTTTCCTATGGACAGCCACACAGCACATAATGGCTAACAAATACTTGTGTCATGTGTAACTGTCAAGCTCAAGTCAGGGAGAAGAGGGAAAAAGGAAACAAAATTACAATGATTAAACTAGTACACTTGAAAAGACTTGTGTTAACCATGCATGGCGAATGGCTCGCACAACCAAAGTGAGGGCATCATCTTTAATCAGTGGGTAATTTATTGACTCCCATTTACACAGCCATAATATGAGTGATCAAGCCCTCCAACCGTAAAATGCAATAACCCAGGGAAGTGTTTTGTGAACAAAGGCAAATAACAAGGCCCACACATCATTATGTTCCCCTCATATCCCATTAGAAAGACTCCAAATGGGGGTTGGGGAGGCGGAGATTGGTGGAGGCCGTGGGGGGTGGGGGGGCGAATGCACCTCGGGTTCATGTGATGGTTAAGCGTGTCAAACAAAATGACACTTCCTCACATGCCCATGTTCCATTCAATGGTTGAAATAACTCAAACCACCCCCCCACACCCCCAACACATACAACCACAAAAATACAAACACACAATGACGCAGAACGCCAACAAATGGATATATTAATCGTGCATGGTGTTACAGCTAATGCCTGAGCCTGATGTTGAGTGCAGGAATCTATTCACACCACCACCAGTGCTGTCTTAAATGCACTAAGTATAGATGAAGTCATTACAACCGCCCACAACCATCTTTCTGAAAGGAAACTGGGCCATTTAAGACGGCATCCTTACAAGAATAGCTCAGAAAGCTACTAAGACCTGGACATGGTATGAACGTTGATTCTTGGCTCACCGGAAGATTACAATTGTTGCTTGTTGGAAGCTAGGCGGAGGGATGGGGAGATGGTGGGAAGGAAGATGGGAAGAGGACAAGAGGCAGGGGGGAGGTGTGCAACATTTCTTTCTTGACAAGAAAACAACAAGTACTTGTCCGTCAAGGGGAATAAAGTTGTGTAATTGGCCGCTTCCCACAAGATAGGCTGGAGTTAATAACAAACTAATGAAAAATTCATTATGCCGTGAATAAAACAATTCATCCAAATACCAGACGACTCGTCTACATTATAATTAAAATGGTGACTCTCTATTTTCATTAAGCTTGCCACTTTTTGGGGGGGCATGGAGTGAAAAAAAAAAAGATGGAATGATGGAAGTTGCATCACGAGTGTCCGGTATCCAACCGATGCATCAGGGACCTTGGGTAGAGAGGAGAGACGCAACAGGTGCAGAGCTCTGCTGGAATCAGAGAAGCTCTCCACTTCAATTAGTGTGTTGGGAGGCAGGAAGGATGCAGTAGCACTCTCTGCATTCTTCTCTTCTCTCTCTCTCTGTCTCTCTCTGTCTCTCTCTCTGTCTCTCTCTCTGTCTCTCTCTCTGTCTCTCTCTCTGTCTCTCTCTCTCTCTCTCTCTCTCTGTCTCTCTCTCTCTGTCTCTCTCTCTCTGTCTCTCTCTCTGTGTCTCTCTCTCTGTGTCTCTCTCTCTGTGTCTCCCTCTCTGTGTCTCTCTCTCTGTCAATTTCCTCCTGTCATCTCTAGCACTGTGTCAGAATATCAGTTTTTCTGTCTCTTTATTTGTCGCTCAAGCACAATGTATAAAGAACACTCTACAAGGTCCCATCATAGGTCAATAAAAGCATGGTTCATTGCCATAAATGTCAATACTGTAATGATGCATACACTTCCAGTCATCCTTGCTCTCCGGGACGGACCTCAAGAACCATATTCTATCCAGACAAAGTAACTGAAAACCACCACTAACTCTTCACCTCTGGAAGTTGTATGCACGCTACAAAACAATAAACAAGATGCCTTGTGTCCGCCTGACTTCTCTCGCTGCCTCTACGCCGTTGACAAGTACAAACACGCGGATAGGCAGACATGTGAACGCCACCGCCGAGCTAACGAGCGCACAGTCAATGCGTCTCCATTCAGCTTCCCCATAAACGTCCTCACTCGCAAACAGCATTAGCATCCGTCTCCAAAATATTGCTCTCCCCTTCCACACGTCCCATCATATCTAACCCGCCAACCCAACATATGGGAGAGAGGAAAGTTGTGGTCGTTTGACCCCTGGGAGCAGGTGGGGTCATGCTAATGCGGACCCATCATCTTCCCAGCGCCATTACGATGATCAATTCCATTCTAATGAGATAACATCTGGAACAAAGGGGTCCTAATAGCAGACAGCTGCTGGCCAACGTGAACTCATTAGTGGAACTATCAGATGCTGACTAATGTGGTGGCTAGTGCGCCAGGCTCCGCCCCCACCCACCTCTTAAACACAATCTACTGAATATTTCATGTGTTCTCTTCCATTAATGATGAGGGACTAATATCAGTAATAGCTGTGAGTGTTTGATGCTCCGGTGAGAGAAATACTACTGTACTGCGTTCAGACTTAGAATGACTAACAGCCATTGAGCAGCAACAAATTGGTCAATTAAGGAGAAAATCTGCTTTGAGGAAACCTTTCAGTTTATTAAATAAGTTGTAAATCAATCTTCAGAAGGGAGTGGAAGTCATCTGACTTTAATGTAGGAGAGAGAGTGTGTGAGAGAAAGCATGAGAAAGAAAATATATAGAATGTGTAGAACCTGTAGTATTGTAGAAATTACTATGTTAAGCATTACACTCTTGATTAAAAATACTTAATAAAAGCAAGCCTCATTGAGATTATCCATTAAAACAAGCACAAATCGTGGAACACTGAACTACTTCATCCCACCTTGCAGTCTCAGTAAGCAACAGGCAGACAGATTATTAAAAGACAGGGTAATTAGTAATTAGTGTCCTGTCCTGTACAGTCCCGGCCATGTCTTTGTTAATCGTTAATAAATGTAATTACTCCAGGACAGTTCCAGAGAAGAAAGAAAAGTACTGTGACCATGATGAATGTATTCACTAATAGAACTAATAGAACGGGGCAAAATCAAAAGCTGTTTTTCTCACAAATGCAAAGTTAATCTACTCTTTGTCAATGCATCTTTTATCTGTCAATAGAGCAGATGTTCCATTTCCTTCATGTTCTGGATGGAATCAGAACTTTACACAACGTCTTAATTCACACTCCTGAAAGCATGGGGTAAGTAACAAGTGCATGAGATTGTTAATTAATTAATATATGAACTCACATCTGGCTCACTTTAACCCTTGGTTTGTCACTATCCTCATCACTGGAACTATTTCACATGATATCTAGCTTCAATTTCCCCCCCAAAATGAATCTTGCCATTTATGGATACAGTATATTTATGGTAGGCTACAAATACAATAAACTGTCTCAGACATTCATTAACATTGCTCCAGTTCCTGGAAATCCAGCCCTTTTGAAAGGCATTCATGTTTAAGTGTGAGGTATCGGAATACCAAAAGACTGCATTAGTATGGGCGTTTGGGGGAACAGGAAGAAATAGCATCAAGTTTGAGTGCAGTCGACACTCTTCAACAACACTTTTCCACAGAGAGTATGACAACGGCAGTAAAAAAAAAAAAAAAAAAGCTCCAACTAACAGTAATTGGTTTTAAAATAATAGAATTCATTACAGTTACGGATCTTGTTCAGAACTGCAAACAGGAGGGGAAATATTCACTGGAGACTTGGTCTGAACTGCTTAACTGAAAACCACGGGGAGATGAAAGGCATAATTCAAATGACAATTTTAGAACCCTTAGTTCATTTCTACGAGAGGCTGGGAGATGTTGCCGGGATAATAGCATCAAGATTTCTCTGTTCTTTTGTTCAACTTGCAAGTCTTAGGATGGAACTTTTTTTTCTTTTTTTTCTTTCAATTTCTCTGCTTTTGTGAAAGCAAATGCCTAGTCCTGACACAGAGACACTGAGGGTGACACACAAACAAGAAAAGTGGTAGGTGAGAAGCTAACAAGGACAACATGTCTGGTCTACAATAGAAAATAACGAGTGACAGTAATTCTGACTGTAAAGGCTAACATCTAGGCTTCACGTTGCCTTTTTTTTAGGGGGGAGCGTACACATCCAAACAGGCACTAGCAGCTAGCTTTACAAAAGACATCATCTCCTAGGACCAATACAGACATAAGGAGACAAGCACGGCCATCTCTCAACATGATTGGATGTCTGTTCACCCGCTGGGTCTATATCCAACATCAAGGACATCACCATTTGGAACACTATACATCCACCATCAAATAACCCTGAGGCCAATACTCGGTAATTGGGTCCGTTCTAATGGAGCGATTTATACGTTTTACACAAGACGAGGCCAACCCAGAGAAGAAAGACAGAAAGGAGGAGATGGTTGAGATATGTTTTTTTTTTTGTTTGTTTTTTTCGTATCCATTTGGCACAGACACCTGAAGAAAAACAGGGGCCCACCATATGGTCGCGTTTTAAAAATTGATGTGGCATGCAGGCACCTGAGTGGGTATGATGGTGTTGTTGGTGGCGGTGGGTGGGGTAGGGATTTTCTGCCAGTCTAGTCTGAGGAGACAAAACAACTTGGGCAAACACGGCAGGTACCACATAGCCACGGCTCTGAGTGTGTGGCAACAGGCCTGCCACCCACACAGACAAGCACATCAGACTGGGTGGTTGTGGGGAGAAGGGGGGAGAGAGAACAAACACAGGCAGAGCTCTGAGTGGCACAGCTCCGTGGGGAGGTTGGAAGACTTTAAGAAACAGAGGGATGGAAACACGGAGAAAGAGCGAAGTGCATCGCTATCTATAGTGTATCTCTGGGTCTGGGGGAGGGAGATTACAACATTGAGATTTGAAGATATGAGGGCCATTAGAGAGATGTGGGGGTGTGTGTGGGGGGGGCAGGAAACATAAACATATCGGGAGTTAAGCAGCTCTGGAAGAGTGAGCAATGTGTTATTAGCAGGAGTGGCATTTCCTTGTCACTATGGCGCCACAATAAATAATTCAGATCTGATGACACTCAATGTCCGGTCAATACGGTGGGCCTGTCGATAGCAGGCGTACGGGGGGGGGGGGACTTCTTTGCCATCTGACTTGGTCAGAGTGAAGCGTTGGAAGGAAATGCCAGGAGGACGGAGCTGAAGCTGGCTGTCTCCTGCTACGGCAGACGCCGGCTCACTTGTGAGAGTTTTTCAAGTAAAGAAAACAATGAGGAATCTGTTCTTTAACACCTCTCTCCCTCTCTCTCCCTCTCTCTCCCTCTCTCTCCCTCTCTCTCCCTCTCTCTCCCTCTCTCTCCCTCTCTCTCCCTCTCTCTCTCCTCTCTCTCTCTCTCTCTCTCTCTCTCTCTCTCTCTCTCTCTCTCTCTCTCTCTCTCTCTCTCTCTCTCAACGGAGGCTGGACGTATTGATCAGGAGAAGACAGATCCATTTGAATGCTGTTGAGGCGTTTCACACTTATTCTCCCCTTCAAAGATCAGACTTCTTACAAATGGTATTAGAGGGTTCGTCTTGTGTGTGTGTGTGTGTGTGTGTGTGTGTGTGTGTGTGTGCGCGTGCGTGTGTGTGTGCTTGCGTGTGTCCGTGCGAGTCCTCTGGGCTAAAAGAAACCCATTAGGTCAGTTCCATGGCAACAAAGCCCTTATGAACTGGACTGAAACAGGATTCCGATGGAATCCTACTGCCACCTAGTGCCTGTAGTTAATACACCCCAAAAAAAAAAAATTGTTGCTGCTGCAATCTAACCACATGGATCTAATGTGAATCAATGACCAACGACAGGGTTTATAGCAATGGGAGTGATACAGCTTCTAAAAGAACATAAAGTTCAGAACCCAGCACAATTGGCAGAGCGGTGGAGCTCTCTAATGACAAACTGGGCCCTGCTCCTTCAACCTAACTACACTGCTAAATTATGAAGAACGACGGCAGGTTGACACTCCTGCATCTAGAAAAGTCGAAAGCTGCCAGTTGACTGCTGACCTCTGTCTCTTAGTTGCCCTTAGAGGAAAACTGCAAAGCAGACAATAATACAGTCAGTGATCCTGGTCTTGATCATATCACCAATCATTACAGCAGGGAAGGGAGGAGGGGGGGGAGGGGGGGTGCAGGAAGTTGGCGGTTGATGACTCGATTATGAGGCTTTTGTCTTGCCCGTCCGAGTATGACAGGGGTGTGAAGGTCTGAGGCGGAAAGGAGAGGCTGGTTGTTAGTGATATGCTGCCTGGGCTTATCGGCCGAGCGAAGGGGGTCTCCCATAGGGGGGGCAGGTTTAGCAACAGAGGGATTAAATAAGCTGGTAGCTGGCCATCGACATGGCTCCTTTCACCTGGAGAGAGAGCAGTCCTGTTTTCTGACACCATGTCCTTGTGAACCTGAGAACTGAGTATCACGAAAGGAGAGACAAGGAATTTCCTGGTCCTCCGTAGATGATCACTGTGGTGAAATCAACAGCTGTTTTAAAAGGGGCGCTGATGTCTACAGACTCGCAACACACACACAGAGACGAACACACTTTGGTGACCGCTACCCGTGGTCAAAGGCAAATGCACATATGTTCAGCCGTGCTGGAGTCCTACTGTGTTTGGCATGGGAAGTGCAACTCACGGGAAGGGAAAAGTCGCAGAGAGGACATCAAAACACACCCACACACACAGAGACAAACCCACACAAAAAAATCCCGCGCACACACACACACACACACAGCATGACATACCGAGACGCATCACACACTCCACGTCCCCCCCCCCCAAAAAAGCACCCATAAACAAAAACAAACAGCTTACTAAATATAAACACTGGATGTGCGGAGTGTGAGAGGGGGGGTTCCGAGCTTTAAAAAGCAAAGAGAGAAATCGTGAGCCCAGGCAACCATAAAACGTCGAGATCCACCCGAATTTCACAGCTGCATGAACAGTTAAAGCAGACACGTTGGGTTGCGATGGGGGATGCACACAGAGAGGCGGGCTGTAAAAATATGCCATAAACTTTATGGAGCCTAATGCAACGCTGCGGGAGAATCCTGCAGAGCCGGCGGAGTCGTGGAGTGTGTGAGAGAGCCGAGGGGGAGGATGTGCCACTGGGAGCGTAGGCTGGGCTCACCCAGCCCCATTACTGGAAGTCCAATATCACACACACACACCCACGTGCTCGCGAGGAAGTGCAAACACACCCAAACATGTACAGATGCACGCAGTCCTCAAACACGCCAGTTACCACACGGATCTCCTTTTGATCTCCCTCACTCCCGTCTCGCGCTCTCGCGCTGTCTGTTTTCCCGGTTTCTCTCTCTCCCTCTCTCCACTCTCCCTCTCTCTTCGCTCTTTCTGTTTCTAGCTCAATCTATAACACAGTACTAAGACAATGCAGCCACGTTTTAAAGGAGCATCGCTGGAAATAACACTGACCACACACGCATGCTGACACACGCACGGTAGTGCCACAATCTCTCCTTCAATATGAGCATATGATGCCCACTCTAGCCAGCCTTTCATGTTCCCTTCAAAATAATGAGATCCTGCTCTCCTTTTCTGATAGAACGAGGACTGATGTTTCTGTCCCTTTGAAAAGACATATGTGAGGCATAATGTCATTATGGAGAGAGCGGTGGAGAGAAAAGAAAAGAAGAAGACAGAGACAGAGACAGAGAGAGAGAGAGAGAGAGAGAGAGGAAGAGGAAGAGAGAGAGGAAGAGAGAGGAAGAGAGAGCGAGACAGATGCATGCGTCTAGCCCCTCTGGGAGTCTAGCCCGTCTGGGAGTAGGAGTGGTGAGGTCGGGGATCGTGGGTCACATCATCCACCCCTGGGGAGGCCAGTTCTATATGTGTTCCACCTGACCCCCTTCACCCCCACGGCTCCGTGTACAACACGCCCAGCAACCAGGGCCGTCTGGAGGCCCAACCCTCTGAGGAGACGCCCCCGCGGGTGTTTACTGGGGTTTGTGTGGGTGATTCAGCTGCCGGCTGCATACACACAGTGCTGTGCAGTGCATGCCATATTCAATGTAGTCTATTCTACAGTGGTGTGGGACCACGCTTAGGATTGCGGGAGCAATTCCTCAGAAACCCATTGTTGGCCTTCCGTGTGAGGACGTTTTCAGTCCCTGTCTAGTTTGAAAGTGGTTGACAGAGGCGTATGGGATAGAGTCTAGGACAATGCACTCTAATGGTCAAAGTGCATTGTGTTCAAATACTCTCTGAAACAGACATAATCCCTCTCAGAGCTCGACAAAGACCGGATCAATCAAATCTCACTTGACATTTGTAAATTAGTACTTTGAGGGAGAGTCATTAAAATTGAATGCAAAAAGGTGTCCGAGTGGCAAGTAAATGTTGAAGTATTCATGAAAAAGCGCTCAGACAAAGGGGACAAATGAGAATTACCTTTGTATTACTTTCAATCCTCTTGAGCCTTGGGCTACTTGAAATATGACTGATAGTCTAGTCAAAGCACAAACAAAGAAACTCATTCCCTCACACTCAGCATCAAGTATAGTACTGCTCATCCATTAATCAACAACGCAACGGCTTACAAAGTCAAATCAGGCAGCAAACCTTTTTTGTCAACAATTGTGTGTTCGCTGGTCTTCAATGCTACAAACAAAGGATCTGATTAAGGTTTTTGTATTTGACGTGAGGTTGTGTGTGGGATCTACGGCCTCAGCTTAAAGGTTTGGGAAACAGCATCTGCAGTATCCTGGTTCTTCACTTCCCGCTTCGCCCAGTCCTGGACCTGCCAGAGGATAGCTGAGACCAGGGGATGCGTCCAGCTTCCACTGAATCAATTGAATTATCTGCCATATCTTCAGAAAGTTAGATATGTCATCCTAATATAATATCCAGGATGCATTAAACCCCAAGCAGATACATCCCAATCAAGCTAGTTTCCGCTGCTAACTAAAGTCAATTTCAAAAGAAGTCTGTGGTGACGTGTCCAGGGGCAAAGGGGACATTCACTATTGATTCATTTTTCATCCCCAGTCTTTTCAAGCACCAAGGACATATTCCACATCAAATCTGCTCCGAGCTCCATACAGTTTAATAGCATGTTTAAAACAAAGGAAAGTCTTTTCTGGTGGATAGGTGTGGATAGTAGAGGGGGATTGAAGGGATTCAGCCTTGATTTAATTCAGATTCCCCAATTTTAAAAAGAGCCCTTCACAGACTCTCGGCAATGGCAGAGGCAAGGATGGCAACCTGGAAGAAAGAGGAAGCTCTTTCTCTCTCCGGCTCTCCCTCTCGCTCTCCCTTGCTTTTTCAGTCACACTTTCTCCCTCTTTCTCTCTCTCTTCTCTCCACTCTGCAGAGGCCTTAACCAGGGAGCCACAATGAGCAGGAGTGCATCAGGTGATGATAAACCTTGGAGCGTAAGCGGGGCTGGATACAAAGTTGGCCAATGAAACAAGACGAGCACTGACTCTGATGCCAAGGTTATTCATCTGCTTGGGAACAGCAGCCTTCCCCCGAGCACACAGACACAAAGACAGGAGAAAACACAAAAAAATTATAAATTAAATCTAAGATTAAGTGAGGATTGTTCAAAGTCATGCCTCTGCAAGAACATTGGAACACAAACGCAAAGTGGCAATGACGTGTTGGATGGTGGGATGTGTTCAAGGGAATGAACCCAAAGTTAACTAGACTTCCTCACAAATAAACAATACAATGTCTATCCACAAAATAAAATAAGAAATCTGACCAGAATGTTGTCACACCTTCGAAGTCCATTTCCGTCTAGGTAAATGGATCCAATGCTAAATGCTAGTGCCTGTAATATTCAACCAGCTTCTCTACCCCAATTCCTGTTTAGCTCAGAATCATAGTGTACAGTGAAAAGTATGAAACTGGTGAGTTGACTATATTTATCTTGAGTATGTCTTGTCTAGTTTCAGGGGCAAAATCACCTTGGAGAAAGCTTGTGTTGCATTGTGGTAGGTGAATAAGAAGAGGATTGAGGGGTAGACTTTGTACATCGACAATAAATAAACACTCAACACAACATTTCACAGGCAAGTGCTGCTACACTTCAGTATATCGTCATTATAAAGTGACACATCACCTGGATACATTAATGAAGTGCTACCATTCTACTTCCTGTCAGGGGGGGAGTACAGTGCAATGCTGTGACCTAGCAGAAACCCAATTTTCTGATTTCACAGATCAAATTAGGTAGCTAAATTATCACCATCAAACACATTTCAGTGACTGTATGCCGTCTTGGTAATGAACACTGCTGGCTGCTTTGGTAAGGAGACCTCAATCCAATCAGGCAAGAGCTCAGTAGAAATCACGTTACCATTCTCGCGGGAGGCCCAACAGCCTGTACACACAGAATACATTCCCACCTCCAAAAAAAGGTCATCCTTACAGACCAGTCTTGGCTGCTGTACACAAGGAAAGGTCATGCTGGGCATCTCCGGGGGAGACCAGATGTAATTCATTTTAAATGACAAGCTTTGTCCATTATTCCAGCAAACAAAAAAGCATGATTCCCCAAAACCTATTCAGCTATCATCAAGCCTACAGCCTCCAATCCCAGAGGTCTAAGGTGTTTCTGGCTGACACGTACACACGCACGCCACGCACGGCAAACCCACACAGACCACCACCACCTGACATCTACAAGCTGGGCCAGCATGTTACCCTGGAAACAAGCCGTCTTAAGGGCCTGTCCAGTCTTGTGGATATTGATCTCAACCACTGGTCTAGAGACAGCCTGTACAGGTCAAGATATAGAACATTCCCTCTCTTCCTTATTTCGCCTGGCAATCCTTGTGTTGAAACCCTCCACAGCGCCATTCAAACTGTGACTCCTCTCCCTCCTCGCTTGTCAATAGTGGTTTATGAAGCATGTGGGGAGGAGGGGGGGACGGGAGGCAGGTTAACCTTACCTTGAACCACTGACAGCGGTATTGATATGGAGCTGTTACGACACGCCGGTTCAAAAGTGACTTCAATCATCTGCGTGGTAAAATAACTTGACCTATGGTCAACAGACTTCAGAAGGGTATCCAGACAGCCAGGCCCAGGCTGGGTGTACTCCGCCTGCAGGCATCCTGATCACCACCTACCAGGGGTCCTCATCTTCCCCTCGGCTAGACGGCAGATGGTAGATGAGGCTCAACAGCAGCGGTGCACACACAGACGCACGGCGGCCGGGGCTGGATTAGAGCCAATTCACACCAGCGCTTGCCCGCCAGGCTCTCTACCTGGGAAGGCTGGGGTGCCAGAGAGATTTCACGGCGCAGACAGAAGAGTGTTACAGGCTCCCTATAGACCTCCCCCCACCACCACCACCACAGCCCCCCCCCCCCACCTTCCCCACCTCCTCCCCTCCCAAGCACCTCTGGGAGGGCTCCCTAGGAGGTGCGCTGACAGCGTGAAAATGGGAATCTGCTGGTGGCGGGCTGGGGCTGGCTGTTCAAAGCTGCAGCACAGCTAACTGAGCTAAACACTCTCTTCTCCCGCTATCTGAAGGTTTTTCCTTTCAGTGGGGAGGTTTGTGAGTGACAGCTCCTCAGCGCAGACCCCAGGTTCAGCCCACTCCACGGGTCGCAGGTGCAGGTTCTCAGAACGAGGTCAGGAAGGTCCAAAGAAAGAGCTGGATGCTGCAATACCCTACGAGTTTACAGATCCTTAAGAGTGAGGGCTGTTTGGAGAAACTTGAAAAGTAGCCAACTGCATCTTAGATGAACAGGAATTTGTGTCATTAAACTCTTTTCATACTCCATTCACTGGACGTCAAAAGATAGCCCCTACTCCATATCCCCTTTTTCACATGGTCAAAAACTACCCTTGCAGCAGAGATAAGTGGACACAAAAGAGCAGTACAGGCAGGAATCGATATATAAGACTTTGTGGAATGATTCAAAGTGCAAGGTTTTTTCTTGGTACACCAGTGGAGCATGGGCCAGGTCACAGCTTTACCTTGTCCTCATTCCCTTTCAGACTTGTGGTCTCGTTAATCCTAAAGGAGCCCTCCAAAAGCAATAAAACACCTTAGAAAGGTGACAATTCACAGCCGCTAAAAGCAATAGCGGGGCTTTTCAAAAAGGTCCCTTCAATGTGCTGTGCTCCACACAAAGGCAATACAGTAGAACAGCACTTTGAGAGAAATTGCCAGAGCAAATCTGCAATTACCGCATTACAGCGCGGAGAAATGAAGAAGCATGGGCTGGCCTTGGCCAGTGTATATTTATAAAGATTATTAAGGCCGTTTGCAAAGTAGCGGTGGAGAAAGAGAAGTGACAGTAGCAACAAAAACAAGAGTGTACGTTTGTGGGACTCGGCTGACATGCCTTAATGGTGGCGGATAGTGACAGGGGGGTTGACAACAAATTCAAATATATTGCCGTGAATCCCCAGCCACTAAATTAAACCAGCTTCACATCTCTGTTGGCGGGAAAAATGCACTCAATATCTTTGCCACTGTTGAATCATTTGTGTGTGTGCGTGTGTATACTAAATCTAATTAAGTGGTACATTCTCCCAGTGTGTGCCGTCTCAAGGAAAGAATGAGCACAATGAAATCCATTTAGATGCAAAACGTTCCAATAAACAGATTAGATTGCAGATTATGATTATTTGCGTAAAAACTATCCCTCATCTCTGGTATTACAATATTTAAATGCTAATATGGGTTAGTCTGCAATCCATATCCAAAGAAAAACAGCTTAAACCAACAAAAGGGTTCCCAGTTCATTTTCAGGCACTATAATTTAGAAATCTTTCATTTGAAAGTGTTCCTATTTACATGCAAGAATTGTGTCGACAATTTATAGCCTTTGCAAATGACAGCACATTAGCAATATCAAGGCTCGAAATTAAAATCCAAGACCATAAAAAATGGCCTCCCTTGCCTTACGGAACAAACTTGACAAGGCTACATCTATTCAAAGGGAGAAAGAAGAGAGAACAAGGGAAGGTTGGGGAAGGTGGAGGAGGAAAAGGGGAGGAGGGGGAGGGGGGGAGCAGGTGGAGGGGGGCAGGGGGGGGGGGGGAGATGCATGAGAAGAACAAGGCTCAGAAGCCAAATAAATAATGGGCTACTTACCGCGACTTTGCTCCCAGTTATCTGCATGCAGCGGTCAGCGAGGAGGAGTTAATGTGTGAAAAGACACAAACAGCACAATCATTAGTAGGCCAGAGTCACCTCTCCTCTCTAGAGGCTGAGGTCTTAGCGCACCTTATATTCACATTACACACTGCCCTCACACAACATAAAGTACTACATACTAAACAGTCTACTGCACCTTGGAGTTAAGTCTTGGCTTACAGTCGAAAACACACGAGAACACAGTGTCAGTAAGTTTGGAAGCTCGGGATTCAAGTTTGGTTCACTTTTTCACTTGACTGCTTTGTGACTCAATGTAGTAACAGGCAGTCAGCATTAGGATTCCACGATGGATCGTTCTAATTGGGAAGTATTTTAACGAGAACAATAAGATACAACAAATGATCCACCCAACAAAACCCAACAGCTGTTTTAGCTCATCGATTGGTGCAGCATTGACACAACAATGAGTCTTCTGTGAACGCATGCAGCCAGCAGATCTGCTTCCAGAGGCCAAAATCAATCCACTGCCATCTGCGCTTGACTTCAGGTGTCAGATGTGTGCGGCCCACTTCACCTCGGGCCAGTGCAGTCAGCGTGATTTGGGGAGTTTAACCTTGTTATCTGTCAATAGTACTGGAGGAGCCGGGGCATTTTCTATTTCGCCTTCACCTGTCTCGCAGTGGGAGGGAGTCCGTCAGCCAGGTAAATGTATTTTCTAATCTGCAGCTGAGCATAGCTCCGTGCCAGCACACTCAGAGAGCACGGCACTGATCACAGGAAGTTACAGTCACACTGCACATCAAGACATCTCTCTCTCTCCTTTCTCTCCGCTTCTTTTGCGCGATCTATCACACCATCCTTCTCCCCGTGTTTTTCTACCAGCTCACGATCTCTCCTGCTGTTCTCTCCTTCTTCCATTTTGGTCGATACACCATCATCCTCTCTTTCGTTCTCCATCTCTCTCCATTTCTCATCACCGCGTCACTGCTCTTTCCTTCTCCCTCTCCCACTTTGTGTCCATTTGACACTCCGCTTCCCTCTTCCTCACAGAGTTTATGACGGCCATCAAGTCGTAAATCCAGATTTGCCCTCGTTCACAGATGAATCTAGCATGTCATTGTGTAACTTTGTGGAATCCATCACAGCAACCGCATGTTACTAGGGACCTTGAGTCACAGAGCAGTGAAGTAAAAACAGAGAACAACCAGAAGGACTTTTTATGTTGTTGTTGTTGCAAAGTGAAAACTTGTTTTTCTTTGATTTGTTTTTCACAGCTTGACCAAGATAACAGACAACGTCTTGAAACCTGAGCAGACAGATGTCAGGGAGGAGCCTGAGGAGGAAGAGACCTTTGCTATCCAATGTTTTGCATGAGGGCTAACAACTTGTTCTCGCTGAAAAAGCTTTACTATTCTTGTCATGTAACAAAAATACCTGTGTGGCAATAATTGGACAAATGTTGAAAGTTACTGCTCAAGTGTGATATGCTAATATGCATCTCAAGAGCACCATTTTCGAAAACGGCTTTAGTAAACAAACTTCATCCTGTCAGATTATGAACAGGGAGTATTTATATCCTTTGTTTAACTATCATTAGGATTATAATTACCATTCCTTATGTGTTGGAAATACTTTCATGTATTATTCATTGAAACAGATAACAGTGTGACAGAAGAGACTCTGCTGTCTCTGAGTAACTGTCAGCTTTCATTGTGGTAAGCAGGAGGCTGTTGGTCACGTTCCTTTGAGACACACGTTTATTTAGACCGGAATCGTCTCACAAAAAATATATATATGCACACTGACTATATATGCACACTCTGAAGCAATATATCATATCATAATACAATTGGTACAAGACAGTGCCCCCTACATCCCAACCCCAAGACCCTTCCCGGACATCCTTACTCATCCTGTGAGACAATGAACATTTGTTTTGAAACCCGAATGATAAGAATAGTTTAATGTCTTTTCTGAGGACAAAGCGGAAGAAATTATTGCATTAGCATGAAAGGCATGCTTTGGCACATTTAATGACAGGCATACATGCAAAAGAAATAGAAAGAAAGCAAGAGAGAAAACAACTCATGCAAAGTCAATGGTGAAGGACATACATTTACTGCTCTCGCTGCTTTCCACAGAACAAACTGCTTATATTCAAATGATCAGGGTCAATCAGTGTAATATAATTCTCCTTTGAAAAGATATTGCAGTTAGTGTTAGGGGGAGGGAGGCGGTTTGGTTTCAAGGTTATGGCAGGGGCACCCTGGCAGCAAAGAACGGTGGGGGGGAACTTGTCTAGTGATAGACCCAGGAGGTGGTAACACAGGGAGAAAATAGACTACTTGTTTCCTAAAAACTCGTATTTAGAAGTCGTAAACAAACTCGTAATCAAGTCTTATTTGTGATTATCATATTTTTCTCCTAATAGCTGTGTGGAAATATGCAACAGTCTATCAACATGCTAATGAAGCATTACAGAAGAAGGATGATCCTATTGTGTCAAGGCAAACACAAAGGTTGTGGGGAAGAAATTAAGATACTACTCAACTATTGTGTACCCCCCCATCTCTGGGTACAGCTGATAGTTCTCACACGTGAGAAAAAAGTTAGTTAAACTCAATTCACATTATACTACTTGACAGGTTCAAGTCGTGTAGGGATGGATGCAATACAATTGTTTATGCAGAGAAAACTGGAGTAGTGAAGGTTGAATATAGGGCTGTCTAAAGCAATCTCACCTTTCTCAACATCTTATAAGGCTTCATTCAAGAAAGTTAAAAGCCAGGAGATAGGTGGTGTGTTTGAGGGAGTGGATAAGTGAATGGATGAGTGCATGATGTTAGTCCATTTTCCTGTAAAAAGGAAAACTTCCTTTGTAGCAAATCAGGCATACAAAGTTGATTCTCAAAATACTGGGATTCCATGAGGCGGCAATCATCTTTGAAAAAGAAAGAGAACACAAAGCTTGAAGGCACATATTCCCCCTGCGTCCCAGAAACAATCCAGCTTTATCCCGTGGTCTGGAACAGCCGTGTTAATGTCACGCCAGTCAGTCAATCAAATATTAGTGAACATTATTTTCCTAATGCTCAGTTAAACAGTTTGCGTCTCGACCCAGGCTAATTTAGTTCATGCTAAATTGTGTTAAATCTACATACGTGTAAAACAGCATGTGTGAGTTATTGTTAAATCAATTTATCATCGAAAAATACTTAGTTCTTCAATTAGAGACCATAGACCTTGAGATGCACACATTTAAGCGTCGCTCACTCACGGACTGAGCACCCCAAGGTTTCACCTAGAGGAGTTTAATTGGGATTGATAATCCTGTGTCTTCTTCATTTGCCGAAGCCAGTAGGATTTTATTTATTTTTGACTGGGGGACGGGATTGTGCTCTGCCATGTAGCAGACAGCACTTATCACACAGAAACATATATGTCCCCTGGACGGCTAAGCTCATGTTAAGCTGGTTCCCAGCCCACTCTTGTCACAGTGCTGTGTGTGTGTGTGTGTGTGTGTGTGTGTGTGTGTGTGTGTGTGTGTGTGTGTGTGTGTGTGTGTGTGTGTGTGTGTGTGTGTGTGTGTGTGTGTGTGTGTGTGTGTGTGTGTGTGTGTGTGTGTGTGTGTGTGTGTGTGTGTGTGCGTGTGAGAGAGCAGGGGGCTAAAATAGAGCCTGGCCTTTTTTTTTCATCTCACCAGATAGATTATCTTATTCATTTGAATAATATATCAGTGCTCACAAAACATAATGGACCCTGTGAAGAATTCAATCATTTCTGATGATCATCATTATTAATAATGTCAGTTAATTAGCATAACAATGAGATGGGTAATAAATGATCATGTCAAAAGGCTGGCTGAGAGTTGGAGTGGCTAGGACAGAAATCACTTCTCTTCTATGTTTCTGTCATTCTCACCTCGGCAAGAAGAACTTCATAAAGAATTCAAGACGAAACCACTGGATTACCGTGGAACGCCTTGGATTTACTCCTCGTATTGGTTTAGAGTGATTGTGTTTCCGATTACCCAGAGGGGAGTGGTGACACGTTCCCAATTCGAATGAATTGATTTCCACCCCTAAATATAACGACACTGAGAGTGCGGTAAAACAACACCAACACGTTGATAAGCACCCCGAAAAACATCCGGAAAACAGAGAAGCGGCAACCCAAAGACGGAGCTCTAGTCAGAAGACAAAGAAACAGGACGAGAAAGACAGAAATGAAGAGAGGGCAAAGGCAGATCACGCTAAATTCATTATTGCAGTGTCTTGGATATATATATATTTTTTTTTAATATATTTTTTAAACCTCCTCCTCCCTACTAGTGCTATCTGCTGTGATTCTGTCTCACAGAGCCTTGTGGTTTATACAGTGGTAGTCCTAGCTCACTTACAGATTTGGCAGTGGCAGATATGTACTGGACGACCATTTCTCGTTTGGTGCTCAGGTCCTTCCCACGAAGAGGCGCTTTCCGCTCTTCGTTCAAGTTCATGTCCTCCTAAGAACACAAAACACAGGCACAGAGATTAAGTGCACGCATCCTATTTCTTGGAAATAATCTCGTGCTCTAAGACACTTCATTTATTTGGACAACTGTCTCTCTCGCCTCTTCTTCCCTTTTGTGGAGAGGACCGAGAGGCAGTCGGAGAGAATGACAAGGCCACAGGTATTGACAGGGATAAGTACTGTATCCTCTAAAAACAAGAGGGAGAGGGAAGAGTGGCATGCGTTACAGTTGCGTTATACAGCAGAGAGCGTATCAAACAACAGCAGTATTGTGGCAATGCAATCACTTCTGCGGAGCAGTATCTGAGTCTTATTTGTGTATTATCCATAGGCTACTTTCATTCTGCTTCACAAAAAGGCCCTTTCATGTCAATGAGATGAGGGGATGGAGAGGGAGAGGGAAAACGAGAGAGCGAGTGAAGACTGGAAAGTGCACTAAAAGCTGGGGGAATGACATGATGATTCAGATGGAGGTAGGATATTTATCAGGTCCACTTTCACACAAAGGGATGGACAGAATAAGACGTGAAAAACCCTGCTCAAGTTTGACGAGAGGGTGCAGTTCCTGTGGAGCCATGCTGCCCTCTGGTGGGGACCAAGAGAACGGCGCCATCGTGAGGTACCCTGAGATGGTGGTGCACGATGAACGGGCCAGATAATAACCTTGAGGTAAACGGAACAATAAATTACCTCAATAACAAAAATACTCAGCAAGATACAACTGTGAAAACTCCTGGGATTCAATTCCTCTTCCTCTGTTTGGTTTTGTTATTTACTTTGTGCTGAGCGCTAACTTGGCACACCACTCCAGAGTACCAGGACCCAATCTCTCCCCTGATATTTCCTTTAACCAACACCCCCTGAAGCTGAAAAGTCATTAGCATCCTTGTTGGGGAATGAGGCGAGGGGGGGGAGGAGGGGGGAGTTGAAACTTATACAATTGGCACACTTTTGTCCCTCCATTGGACGAACTGGCAGCAGCTTTTTAATTAATCTCTGAACTATGCTAATCTGGCTGCTTAATTGGTATTCAATAAAGAGGCAATACATGGCAGCGAGAATAAAGAGCATGTAGTCATAGGGGACGGGGCCTGCGGGGGGGGGAGGGGGCAGCAGGAAGGGGCCAACTGCAAGACACAGCCCACCGCATTCCGCCTCCAAATTATTTATTATCCATTATTAATTAAATCCTCATAGGTTTGTTTGGAAGAATCCCAAGATGTCTCTGGCTATATCCGCACAGGGAAGTGAAACGTTCACCAAAGCAACCAAGCCAATGACACGGAAGTTTTCTGGGAGTGGACAAGTCTGTTGCCCTTCCCCTGTCTGGCAGGTGCTAGAGCCAATCACTCCAGGTCAACAGAAAACACTGGAATCAGCATTCAGAACCACTGCTGAGGGACAGCCCAGTCAGAGGAAATAAGCACCTCAAATGGGCAAACATTATGAACGGAATGCTGAGCAATATGCCTGCGAACGCAGCTCAACCCTGCGCCAGGCCCGGGCCCTTGGGCATCAGGAGTCGCCCACTGCCAGGGATAATTAACGGACAGCATCATATCTGCCTGCACACCAAATGGATATGGACACCAGCCAAGCTCCTGGACGAGGAAAAGGAGGTTCTGGGGGAGTAGGAATGAGGAGGGTTGGGAAAATCCTCAACTGTGACAAATCGATTATTTTGTCAACTGCCCCCAAGTTTGATTCATGGGGGAGGGCACAGGAAAAGGCACTACTCCTCACTAGTTTTAGTGTCCTGATGCGGTCTATAACTGCCACAGTATCACAGTGTCTTATTACCAAGAGTGCTTCTTCTGGCAATGGGGCATAGGGATATGAAACCCCCAACCAAACTAGCAGGGCATCCCCAATCCAACTCACTCTTTCTCCCTGGCACCCGCTCTGTGACTCTTTAACTCTGATTCTTCTCTTGACACTCTCTTTCTCTGTGACTCTTTTACTGTGTGACACTCATTCTTTCTCAGTGACTTTCTCAGTGACTCTTTGTCTGACACTTTCTCTCTGACAGTCTTTCATGTGGCAAGGGACTGAGGGGAATCTTTATAGGACTAATGGGAAGAGAACTATGGGAATCAGCATGGGAGAAGAGTGATATCAAAGTACTGATAAATCACAGCCTCTGCTCACGCCCGTCGCTGTGACCGTCTCGGAGAGTGTGTCTCCGAGACGGTCACAGCGACGGGCGTGTCAATGGCACCATCCACACACGGTTAAGCGGGTGGTGTCTAGACGGACGGTAAAAGTGACCGTCTGACGTTTGGTGCGTTCCTTTGCGTGTCCCCGAGGCGTCCTCGCCGGTCACCCCAACCTCCTCTTCATCCCTCAGCCTTATCCTCGCAGAGACATCCCGTGTGAATGTTAATGAAAGGGATGCGGCGGGGAGGGGGGGCGGCGGGGGGGGGGGGGGGGGGGGCGGCGGGGGGGGATAACCCCTGGCTAAATGGTGATGTAAACTGTTGTGTGCAGCCGTGTCATATCCCGTCTGGCTTGTCTCGCGGCTCGAGGCCGAACATTAAAAGTCCGCCGTTGCCGCTCCTCGCCACGTTTGACTCCTTTCTCCAGGACGCGCCGGGAGGATTTCATCAGAGGATTTACCACGGTGCATTTTTATCAGGGGCTCTGGGGCCCAGCTGTTCACGACGTCCGGAGGAACCAAGGACGACGCACGCAACACAAACTCCTTGCAGGTGAACTGGAAAGTACTGAAAGTTGATGTGCTCTCACCGAGCTGTGCTTTTAATACAGCCTCCTTCTCTGCAGGCTTGAGCAGTGAGAGGGGGAGCTCATTTAGGTTTATCTGTCACAAAGTGTTGCTGTTTTCCCAGAACCTTGACACGACCGTATTATGTGGTTTAGCCAAGCTTTAAAGTTCCCTGGGAGAAATGTTGCCTGCAAGTCATTAAAGCACAGCAGACGATCTTCCTAATACTAACAGGTCAACGCTGCAAAAATCCTCGTCTACAATTATAGATTTTCAGAGGGAAAATATGTGCTAAAAGCAATCAATTATTAAGTGTGGATAGCTCAAATAAAATGAACTTGTTATACATAGTATATTATGAAAATGTAAGAAGAAGAAATAACACTCAAATCGTTCACATATGTAAGGATAAAAGCTGAAGTATAAAGTAGTACTTCCGCTATGCCGGTTGAACACGACTCACATTCAAGCACTGAGCGCATCATACAACTCCAACTGATGATCCATTTCCAGAGCAAAAGCTATATAGTCTACAAGACTGGGTAACAGCGGCTTCAAAGCCACGTGAAGAAAAAATGACTCCTCTCTTGATTTTATTGCCGTAATTACACTTTGGACGAGCATATTGCCGGCGCGACACACATTACCAACGCACATGCTTTCCCTGTCGCCCGTCAGCTGGCAAATTGTCTGAGTTTAATGTCACGGTGCTGTGGGCACAAACATAGTAATTGAGAGGTGGGCTGAGTGACGGGAATGTGCACCCGGGCAAGAGAAACACTGAAGAGTCCCAGAAAGAAAAGCAGCAAGCCACCACATCTCTCTGGCCCTGCCAATAAAGCGCATTGTATGAGAGAAAGGTACACACGCACAGCCACTGAGCCCATGCAATGAAGCCAGTGTAATTCAGCTGGCACTTCAAAGAGATGGGCTGAAAGCTTTTTGTTAGATTTCAATCCCCTGGTATACAGGGGAGAAGGCCAATTTCTATGGAGTAAAAGAGGCGATCGCAAACGAGAATTCGACCTCACCGACGGGAAGGAGTCGAATTTAAAACCCGTGTTCTCAAGAAGATGGGGTTTTTAACAAACTACAGAAGAGGCACATTGGAAATGTCCCCACCGTTAACCATTCGTCACAGCCACAGGGACAGAATTCCAGATTCCGGAACAGTAAGAAATGATGTTGTTTACGGAACAGGTACTGTAACTGTACAGCACATACTGCAAGGGGAACAAAGAACTTTGTTCCACCATTAACACTTACTAGTGTTGGAGAGCTTAACAGGAGTCAGGCTACAAAGAGATGGATGGGAGACTTGAAGGAAGGTCAAGCTCCACAAGGGGGCAGGGTTGCGCCTCATCATGAGGCTTCAATAGGAGAGGCTAATAGACAGCCAGTCTTTGCTCAATTTCTGTTGTGTCGGGAACTTGCATGGACGCATTGCTACTACAACTAACCATCAAAATATTTCAAACCAAAGTACGTGTGATTATAATGACGTGATTACTAATGTGACAAGAGTGGTGTGCTTTGATTAATGTGGGTAGATTCATGGGAACATGTCATTATTTAACAACTTGGGATTGGCCAAAGTGAGTGATACTATTTACCTACAAGTGGACTGTAATTGAAAGCGCGGGTGACAAGGTGACAAGTGGCATGACGTGCCTGAGTTCACAGCTGCAGCGTGGCACGAACCGGTGATGAGCTGCTGAAGGATGTGGTCGGAGGGTGGTGACAGCTAAGTGGTGAGGAGAGAAAGGCTTGAACCCACACACTGGGTTCACACCAAACCCACAACGCCACCTCAATCTCTCTCTTCCGCTGGCAGGAAAACACCACAAATGAAAGACTTTGAAACTCCCAGAGCTGGCAGTCATAACAACCGAGGTCAGATGTAACAAGCTGTTCACTAGAGAGGCCCATCAGGCCATTTTGTTCGGTGGCAAATGTTTCGACTGTTTGTGTCACTGGAGGAGTAGAGAGGGGCAGGGCAGGACGGGATCAAGGAATCAAGATTCTCTCTTCATTGTCAGAACATCAACTTGAAATAACAAGGAGGGTATTCCAATTAAATATCAAGCTATTCACATTCCATATATCACTACTTGGTGTGATATGATAAGAGGTAAAAGGCCTATTACCCTATTCTAAATCCGTTCTGGGGGCATGGGTATTCTCTAGCCACCGTGAGTAGAAGAGAGTGGGGGTGATTAAGAGCGGAGCCAAGTGAACCTGAGGCCCGATGTTAAGTAAAGAGTCCCGGCAGCGTGACACCCATCGTTCCTGTGTCAGGGTTTGATCCCAGTGCTCTGCTAAGCATCCGAGTGATTCGAGAGCTGTGACCGCGCTCTCTGTGCACTCGAGCAGGTAAGTAGAGCAGGGCGGTTTGAGACTGAGGGGAGAGCCGACTGCAGATTAGAAACAAGAGACGTTAGAGAAACCTCATGTCGACAGCTGATTTTTGGGGTGACAGTGACTCATTTCCTCTCGTCAGCAGCGGTGTCGCGCCACTAGGTGTGTGACTAGTCCGGATACAGACGATAAGAGAAAGTTCTGCAGTTTCGGGGAGGGGGGGGGGGGGGGGGGGAGAGAGAGAGATCTCAAAGACTCACCATCATCTTCTCAAAGAGGTCGTTGATCTCCTTCTCCGAGAGGTTCATGGAGCGGTCGTCGAAGAGGGGCTGGGGCGAGGGCATCTCCGTCTGGATGGACAGGGGGTCTGTGGAGTGCTGGATGAAGGGCTTCTCCTTCTTCATGCCCGTCTTCCTGAAACTGGTGATCCGATCACGCTATGGGGGGAGAGAGAGGGTCAGGGTCAGGGTCCAGAGAAGGGAGATCAATCGACTCACAATATGGCGCTACTGGTTCACTACTTCTCTACATTGCCTACTGGGCGTCAATGACGACGAATTGAATGTTCATTACCTGAGTGTACTTTGCTGGGATCATGAACAAAATATCGTAAGGAACTGTTTTTAACTAAGAAATAATGCCTTTCAAAGATGGCACAATGCCGTTCACACAAGGTAAGGGGAACTTACTGTAGAGTGAGATTTATGGATTTCACTTACCTTCCCAACGGTCACTTACCGTTCCTAACAGGCTTCTTGGTAAGTGAGAGTTACTGTAAGCAACATATGCTTACCAACATATGCGTGTGCAAGACATTAGAGGTGTTTTCATCTTCTCTAACTATGCAGATGAATACAGCTGACGCTGGATAAAGAAGCTGTACAATGTGTGATGCTGAGCTAAAACAGACTAATGTTCTCCACTGGAGCAGAAGAGAGAGACTGGGTTCAAACGAAATGCAGACAGCATGTCTGTGTTACTGGGTCAGAGAGAAGTAGAGTAGCATGCACCAGTCACTGTTAGTGTTTTACCACAGGCTCAGGAAGATTTAGGAGTCATGCTTATGTTGGATGGATGGATGGATGGATGGATGGACATACTTCAAAGGATGAACGAATGCACGTACTTGTGAAATGCAGACAAATCTAATGAAGTTAGATTATTTTAAAAGATGGCACTTTCGTTTGACTGAAAGATTTGTGGAAGGACGGACACAAGCCAAGACTATGTCAACATGTCATACAAATAAACATGTTCAGCATGGGAACATGTTCAAACTGGGAACTAAAGGATGGCTTTGAGGGACACAGCTTTTAATTAACTTCCTAAAATAGGCCCTGTCATGAAGCAGCAAATATCCCTCTTGTATCATTGATCCGTCCACAATGTTCAGTTCAACATCCAGTGCATATGGAACACAAAAGAAAAGAGACAATGATGCAAAACCAAAACAAACAAAAAGAACAAAAAGCACCTTACCATATCATCAGCCAAAGTTTTAATGTGTATGTTCTGTTGAAGGGAAGGCACAGTATAAAAATGTGGTCCAACTAAAAATGACACCCAAACAAAGTGTGGCGTGTGTGTGTGTGTGTGTGTGTGTGTATGTATGTGAGGGAGTTCATCCCTCACACACAAATCACACACATGAAAAAGTGATCATACGCCACTAAATGATAGCATGACGAATTCCACTTCAGATTGAAGGAATGACACCCAAGCAGCAACCCCATCTGAAGCATGCAGGCCCATAACACAGTCCAAAAGCGTGACTGACGACAGGTGCATCGGATACCATTGCTTTCACAGCTTGAAGATGGTGTTAAAACATTACACCTTGAGCCACCTTCATGGAGAACTAAAACAGAAGGCCTTCCACACGCAAACAGGTGGCACACAAACAGCCCAATTGATTGGTCATTGCCACAAGCAACAGTAAAACAAACCCGCAGTCTCCACCCCTTCCCAACACAGTTTTAGTAGTCCACATGTCGATCCCTCCTCACTCCAATCCAAACCTCTTTAACTGTGTTCCAATCTCCTCTAGACACTTTAAACAACGTTAACAGGCCCATTTCAACTCCCCACATCTCCAATACAGATGCTTGTCTTGTGTCAGACACAAACAGGCAGGCGCTGCCAAAGGCCCGTGGCTCTGCTTAGAACATTTGTGATGCTCTCCGTACAGGAAGCAGCGTCGGCGGCAACAACAACAACAAGGTGGCAGCATATGCTGCAGCGGCGGGCTGTGAAGCGCTAACGAGCAGGGGGGATGTGGGGCTGCTGGGGGCCGTAAAGTAGGCCTCCCCCTGCGGAGATTCACTCATTGGCAAATCTCCCGCTCCACATGCCGGCTAGGAGACAGGGTTCTTTTCTGCCCCTCTGTCAGACACACGCGCCGCGCGAGCTGCTGCCTCGTGGCCTCAGGCCAGGGCCTGCAGAGAGCAGACACGCTGTGACGTCTCCATCACACACAAGCTCAGCTGGGGACTGTCAACAGTTTGGATGTGTAATGCATCGAGGAGGGAGACACTGGCTTTGAAAGCGTGAGCCTGGGAACAGGCACTGAACTTACTGACCATTAATGTGGGGATGGGTATAGCATCAGACTGCAGGCAGAGGTCCCAGGTTCTAATCACCCCGAGTATGTTGCTTTGGATATAGGAATTTAATGAATACAATCCTATTAAAATTACAACTTCACAATGATAATCAAGAGGATGCATGCTTCTCCAAGAGAAAAGTGGATTTGCATTAACACCTAACCCGCAACTATGCTTGTACAGTTGCTGTTTAAAACGCAAACCTCCCAAGGACCAACTCTTTGCCTGAGCTACACCTCATTGCGATGCTTTGCAAACACTACTACAGCTTAGAAATGTAAAAAACTGATAATTTGTTCTAATGGAACACGTTTTAATCAGTTTAACAAGCTAAATTGTTTTGACTTCAGGGAAAGCCATTAGTATACCTGTCCTTGGTCATTATCTTGGCAGTATTGCAATGCAAATCACCATGTTGCCAAATAATTAGCCTGCTAGTCCTCTGGGCTTCCCCAGCTTATTAAAAAAAAACTAACTTCATCATAATAAACGTTTCAGCAAGAGAAAAACATTTGTAAATAATAACACTTTATTGGCCCTCGGCCCCTTCCATATCAAAATAGGAATTTTACACAATTAGGGTCAATAACAGAGAACGCTAAAGTACATTTTACAATTTAAAGAGTTCAATGGCACCAGTGTGCACGGTGTTCCAGGTTTCAAAATTTGTATTTTGGCCATCCGTTAACATGTATGAACTTGTCAGAGCCAAAGGAGACATTGGTATGAAGCCAATTAGCTGTTCTAAGACATAGCCTATTACAAAAGCCCAAAGTTGCAGCATTGTTTTTCTAAATCGGGAGAATAGGGTTCAGATGTAACAGCAGATGTGGGTTCTTTCAAGCTACAACATTAAGTGTGAGTGTTTTGCTCCCGCTGCTATGTAACATTCCAAATTCGACACAAGCAAAACGGACACACTACACCACAGTTGATGAGATCCTGTTTCATCTGATACCAGCTTTATGTTTCTCTCGAATGTGCTCTTTCACCACCACTTTACAAAGTAACACCACTAGGTGGCACATGAAATAGGCTCTCCATCACAGACGTTGAAATAATGAGTGAAACCTTTGAGTTGGCTACTATTACAATAATTGGGCATTCCTACTTGTCTACATTTGTATTTTCTAAATGGGCTCCATTTCAACAGCTTAAGTACCCCATGTGTGCTCCCCTGTCACTAACTGGAAAACTCAGTAACACTGGCAGCAGGAGAGCCACGCACACAAAGACAGCAGCTATATCAGCTGGGATTGAATTAATACCAGACCAAGCAGCACAGTGAACCAGCATAGTTGGCGTTGGGAATCCGCCCCGATGTGTCATTAATAACATCGACACAACCTGGATATCTTCTCTGTCTGCACGGGCACACCCCCAGAGAACCGTTCACTGACTTTTACAGTCCGTTTTTGTCTGCATTGCTTTCCTTCAAGGAGGAGACAGGAAAAGTATTCCTTTCAGACAGACAGGATCAGCAAACAAGCTGCAGTAAAGAGCAGGAATGCAGGGCGCACCGATTTTAGGACACTTTAGGTGGACATTTGTGGAGTCTAGCTCTTGTTGGTTTACTGAGTGTATCAACATGGTTTGTTCCACTGTAAACAGAACCTGTTCTGAAGAACACCTCTCACACTGACATAACACAGCTGAGGGGAAGGACACCAAATCATTGACTACTTAGGAACACTAACTAATCAGATATCAATAAACTGTCATCATAATTATCCTTAATTAATGCAAGTACTGTGTGAATGCAGTGTGAACACAGTGTGCATGTCAACATCACTCTGCATTGCTGCGTAGTGAAAGGTGTTGGTTGTGATTTGGTTGTTGGCACTTGAGGCTCCTCCGGGTGAATGACTCATAACCTGAATCAACCCGAATGAAACTTGTCTCCATTAATCCCGTTAGGTGGAGTACTCATTGGCACATTATGCGGTGACTGAGATAGTCCAGAGAGCGAACAGCCAGACTTTCATCTAAACACATGCTCTAATATTTGCACTAACCACATTAAGGCTACAGCTAATCCATCAGTCTGTTTATTATAGGACCCTCTTCGCAGTTGTCTTCACAGAGTTGTGTGCGCTCATGTAAGGGACAGAAAAAGAGAGACACAAAATGAAGGTAAACCAATAGAGAAAGAGAGAGATACACTGATAGAGAGAGACAGATAGACACGGGCAGAAAGGGAGAGAGAGAGAGGACACATCAAGCGAGAGAGAAGGCCATGCCACACAGTCCCAGTCCCCTGCGTGGGAACCCCCCTATCCAAACAGACAAGAGGCCTCCACAAGCCTCTCTGAGGCCTCCCTATTCCATCCATTAGAACCACACAGAGCTCATCATAAAAGAGGCCCAGATCGCACATGACCCCATTCTACTGTACATCAGGCCTGCATAGAGGATGTGCAGGACAGTCTTTACAGTAGACAGAGCAATGCTCCACTCTGCTTGCCCCTGAAGGAGCCAGTGTACTGTACTGTATAGCAGTCAGAACAAACCCTCTCAGTACAACCATGGCCTCCCGCAGATGTGGATGCTCATTCACTGGAGCAGCATGGCTCCTGTCCCAGAACAGGAAGTCTGTCTCTGAGGAGTTACAATTCTGGGTCATGCACAAAAACACAGTGGTCCGGGGACTGAGATAGAGAGAATGTGAGTGTGTAGAGAGAGAGACAGAGACAGAGAGAGACAGAGAGAGAGACAGAGAGAGAGACAGAGAGAGAGAGACAGAGAGAGACAGAGAGAGAGAGAGAGAGAGAGAGAGAGAGAGAGAGAGAGAGAGAGAGAGAGAGAGAGAGAGAGAGAGAGACTACTAACACAGCTCTGTGTTCTCCTTAAATAACTTACGGATGCTGACAAGCTCACATATCATTCCATACATTAATCCATTCAAGTTAACAACTCACAACACAAGCACCATTCCATGCATAACCTTCCATGTTTAAAACCTCACAGGTACAATTCCATGTTTAACCCTCATGTTTACTAAGCTCTAAGCCAGAAGGTAGAACAGAAGGTTGAACAGGACTTGCACAATAGGACATTATCTCAGCAACAGTACAGCTCACAGTAAGTCTTAAAAACACACCACACCTCTAAAGAAGTACATTCACGGAAACTTCTAAACTCTGAAGAGGTTCTATTACCACACAGACTATTGCTAAAACCTGGCTTAAAATAGGAACCTACCTAGGACTGAGAAAATGGGTTAAGTGTTTGAAAATACGGAACACTAGTCAGGTCCAGTTACCTACAGTAGCACAAACACTCACAAACGTTCTAATGCGCCAAACGTATCAATCAAATAAAGGAGCAATCCTTCTCAATTTGATTTGGGGCGGAATAACATTTTCTTTCCAAAAACAACAAGATTAAACCAAAGTCTTGGACAGTGAAGACTCAATTTAAAACTATTATAGGATTACAATGAGAGTGTTTTGTTTGTTTCCTCCCAGCAAAAGACAAAAAAAAAAAAAAAGAACTCAGTAAGAATGCTTGCACATTGCACTTTTTTAAAGGCCAATACGTTTAGTTGAGAGCTCAAGTGCCTTTAAATGGGCAAGAGTCAAAGGCATGTTGGGTATTTTAGGAAAGCCTTGGTACTGTTTATATTTCCCTAAAACAGCTATTGAAAAGAGGAAGTGGACAAAGCAGCAGTGGTTCAGTGATTTGAATGGCTTTCTATGCCTGATCATGTGACTCCTCACTAGCACAGCAATGCCCTCAGGTTAGCACCATCTTTTCAGGACCATCAATAGAAGCGCTATGCCGAGCTCTCCTTAGATCAGCTTCACACTAAAAGCTTCCGTTTGTATGTAAGGAGGACAATACATACATGTTTGTCTGTGCTGAATCACTTGAGTCTCTGTGTTAATTGTTATTAATTAACAATCAAGTATCAATTGTTGTTATGGTATTGGCTGCAGTACTGTTATGTTGGAGAAGTTACTCAACAAATGGAGGCTGACTTGTAAAGATTTGGGGATTTATGATAAGCGGGACTACATTACTAATCACTTAGAGTGGTCTCCAGCTATGAGGGTGATGTCAGAGTAGTTAGTCTGTTTCTAAGTTCGACTGTGACTAAAGCATTCTTCACCACTTCCTGTCTCCCACTTCCTGAGTGCCGTGAAACTCACATGGTCGATTTCCTGCAGTTTCATACATAGACACACACACACACACACACAGTTCTCCAAACTGTGTATAGCTTAGCATAAGTTATAACCTCAAACCTAAATGAAAAAATGGCTCAGCTCACAAAATATATACTTTACCTTGCAGGATTGTGACAAGTCTGAAAAGTCTGATATTATTGCTAACCCATACCATCCTGGAAGCCAAACCAGCTTCTAAATCCTTCATAAAGCCTGAGACTTGCCACAAAGCCTTGACCGAGTCATGAGTTACAATTAGGTTTACTGTCAAAAGAACAAAGGTTAAGTGTCCTGTTACCCAGTGTTTTATTAGATTTAGATGCCAAAACCCTCCTGGGGGCATCTTATGAGACAGTCAGTGATACTACAAACGTAGCGGGAAAACCACTGTGTGCTGGAAACAAAAGGTTGGTACTTTTCCACAAATACAACTCAGTATAAAAACTAACATCCCCCATGTGCACTACTCCCTTTTAACACCAACGCAGTAGTTAGCAACCATCTCATTTTTGAAACACTACCGCTAGATGAATGACCAACTGTCCATGCATTACTGATGTTTTAATTACTTTAATTACTTACTAATTGTCTGACGTGATTATAATCATTAAACCAGATTGAATTAATTAAGTGAATACTATCCAAAATTTCAATCAGCGGCCGGGACAGATACAGCGTGAGGTGGGAGGAGTGAAATGGCTATTTCAGTCCTCAATTTGCTGGGATCCAAAATAACAGAAAGCAGCTGAACTGACAAGAGGAAATAATGAGAATATGAAAGGCATAACTTTCAACTGTGTTTTGTCAAGTCTTGTAGCGGTATTATAGTGTCTGGAATTGAGATAACAGAGGAAGGATCTCCGCTGCTTAATTGTGGATGAAATTGGTTTTGCCGGCTGAAAGTGTTTGTTTGAGAACACGGAGGACCCCGCCACAACTCAACGAAGACAAGTAATGATCAGTGAGCCTAAACATGATCCATTGAGACAAGTAGAAATGAAGTTAATTTAAACAGAGCCGGACAGTCAGAGCACAGACACTGCATTAAAAATACATTCTGCAGTCAATCAAGAAGCAACCCATTCACCCATTTTAACTAACTATCATCTTGCCATTGACTTAACTTACTTTGCCATCCCTCCCTGCTCCTAAACCCAGATCTGATCTCACATACCAAAATAAATGCCCTTCACCTCCTGTCTTTAAGACCTGGGAAAAGATGAACACTGAAAAACCAAGAGGCCCACATGACAGTGGCAGAGCCACTGCAGAGGTTGCATACTGTATGAATGTCTAAATGTTTCAAGGCGCTAAGGCTCCCTGTCATAGAGACACAACTCCTCCCAAGACCAAACCACCACAACTCAATCAGCTCTGACCTGTGTCACTGACAAGCAAACTGCTTGGGAAAGAAAACTGCAATCCCCAACAACATGACACAAAATATATATTTCAGGACTTGTAGTTTCAGTGTTTCAAAGGCAATAAGGTTGTAGAAGCAATCTGTTAAAAAAGTGATTGAAAAGTTACCAAAAACGATTTGGGTTTTACATTGTCACACAGCAGTGTCTAGCCTAGAGAGCATTCCTTTAGTGGTACCTTCTAGAGCCCTAGAACACTGATTAACACAGTGCAAGCCTCCACATGGCTATCAAGCTAAAACTGCAACAGTTTACTAATGTGCAGCACTTCTGAACCACTGAGGTAACAATGACTGCTCCCAGTCCCTGTGTGCATGGCTGTGATAGTGGAGCAGCTGCCTGGACTGAGGGGTTATGAAGATGATGATGACTCATCGCAATTTCCTGTCAAAGCCCAGCCGTTGGTTGTTCTCTCAGGGGCGTGACCCAGCGACCTGTCTATTGGTGGATATCAGCCTGCTGTCTGCCACCAGCCACCGCTCACACCCTCACTCTCCCTCTCACACGCACGCACGCGCACGCACACGCACACACCTAGAACAACCTTTGAGATGCTGATCCAAGCTAAACTATTTTTTGCCATAGATCATAGAAAGCCTTCCACAAACGCATGGCATTGATACAGTAGGCCTAGATTCACACGACTAGGAAGTTCACATAAGCGTTCTCTTGGTAGACTACTGGAATAGCCAACTTCTATAAAACTGCTAATAAAGCAGGCTGCTGATGAGTTAAAAGGAGCATTTGGTTAGTCCAAATCAGATCCAGTATGCTCTTAATGACAAATATGTCACTCCTGGTGAATGATTGATCTGGAACTAAAAGAACAGATTATGAACAATCCACTTGTGCTTGAGAAACATGAGAAGTCCTGGCAGAATGTCTCAACACAGCATATGACCACAAGAGATAAAACAATGCAGGGTCTTTCCCCAAATAACCGCTTCACCATGTCAACCAAACCATTTCTATCAGGCATTTGTTGCTGTATTTCTTTTCCAGAGTACAGGACAGCCGTTTCACATTACATTTCATCCAAATAACGCCTTGCTGTCATCACAAAGGATGAATAACTGTTTGTGAAACAATCAAGTGCTACACAGCATGTGACCGCAGTGCAATTTAACACCACACAAAATTAGCATCCTGTAATTCCATTTGTATTTATTCCGATTTGTTGTCACAACTGCACTGATTGCTGAGACCTGATCTGACAACATTTCACATATTCCATTTTATGAACACCAGCACAGTTCATGATGAAGGCTTTAGCATTAGGTTACAGGCTCTCTGAAATTCACTGACATACAGTACTGCAGTATAATTGTAAAGTGTTATACTGAAGAGTACTGTATGTGTTGTTCAATGAATAGAGATACCGTAAGGATAGGCTATATTGTCTCAAACCATACAGTTGACTTCATATGGTTTAACTCCAAGTCTGAGTCTTATTGATTCACTTGTTTTTCATGAATTGAGTCTTGTGGAGATAAACCCTTGGGAAGTCTATATTACTGGGGCAGTGTAGCCCATGTTAAATCAGGGACCTGTGACTAAGCAGGCCACATCATCACACCAGTCAGATGTCCCACACTCTGGAATGCAGAGAGGGGTCTGTCACTGTGTCAAACCAGATCTCCCAAATTCCTCAAATGACACTTATCCATCTACCAACTTAGTTAGAAGTAAATTAGTTGTTTTTCCATCTTCCATGCAGTGGCATATTTACAAACAACAAACAAGCAGCAAAAAGAAAACACAGGGTCAGAACCTTCTAGATATAGCGATGATAGTTAGAATGTTGATTAAACTTTCCAAACAGGAAGGTGTTATCCTGATGTCCTTGGTAGGTGTTCAGAGCGCACATTCCCACCCTCAAACAGTGCTGCTGTGATGTAATCATGGTGTGGTACATTGCAACACAAACATAGATTTCAAAGCTATTTCTCTGGCTCTTCCAAGGTGGGCCCGACCCTACCAGCCAACCTGTATGGCTAAATTAGAAGATTACCGACAGAGCAGGCATCAAACAACCTGCTGCTTCTCTCAGCAGGTACCGCCGGAGAAAACCTCTGCTTTAATCCAGCTCAAGGCAGACTTATCTTTGCCCAAAGCTGGCCGACATCCACACGGAAACATCAACATTTTTAAGAGGTCAGGCCCTGCTGAGAAAGTGACAAAAAGTTGGGCAATGAAGGCCTGTGTACCAGTCTAAGCTTATAGCCTAGATATTTAGTTTTTAGGGGGGGAAAGGAGTTGGAAAGAAGGAAAAAACAAAAAGGCAGGTTGTCTCTCCAGAGATGAATGAATACTTCCTCCCTTACACTCAAGGCTTTCTGTGCTTCCCCAAAGCCTCAGAAGAGGCCTCCCTGGCCTGTGTACTGCAGAAGAGGATTGGGCAACATGGAACATGCCTGGCCCTGAGACCTCATAAGGAGCACACAGCAATGAGCTCACAGAGAGGGAGGGGGGGGGGGGGTGAC
Source organism: Osmerus mordax (assembly GCF_038355195.1). NCBI lineage: Eukaryota > Metazoa > Chordata > Actinopteri > Osmeriformes > Osmeridae > Osmerus > Osmerus mordax. The sequence goes on from NC_090061.1 coordinate 10,657,829, forward strand.
ATCAGCACCCATCTAGTAAGCAATGAGCCCAGCTCCAAAGCATTTAGGCCCAGCAAGGGAGTGTAAATGACGGGAGTTGGACAGAGGAAGGGAATGGCAAATGTTTTAGTGACAGGGTGTTCCTCAAGCACTTACAAAGTTTGAAACCACAACACCACACCCTGACCTGATTGAGTCCAGTCATGTCATTATAGTCCACACACTGGGGTTTCCTGCTTGGTACACAGTCTCCTGCTTAACCCATGCTGGAGCACATACCAAACATTACAAGTGCCTGCCTCAGGCCCTCAGTGTGGCATCCTGCCCCCATCTGTAAGGTGGACTGAGAGAGAAAGAAAGAGCTGGAGAAATGGTTTGCTTTTGTTTTGGCCTTGTGATCAGTCCGTGTACACAGCGCTATGCTTCTGAGTCCTTGCTTAAATCCCAGGAGAGGTTTGCATTCCTAAAGTCCAACGGAGCCCTTACTGACGGACTGATTCTCCCAACAGCTTCCCATCAGAAGCCCCGCCCTTCAAAGTACATAGTTGAGTAATTGACTGTGAGTAGCTCATCCCAAATCGGTGGGACATGTTTAGTAAACAAAATCAGCTCAGCCATACTGCCATCCCAATGTTGAACGTGCACTGAAAAAACTAGTCCCAACTAATGTCCCTTCAGCCTAACGACACAGAATAGGAGAGATGCCTTCCCGCAAAACAATTTCTGATAGTAATCCTGGCCATACAACAATGGGGGATGGAGCACTGAAGATATTTGATAAAAAGGTAGAATATCTAGGCCTCCAGAGTTAACAAATGGACATTATGGAATCTAAACTCACATACAGTGCTAACATGTTGGTTGCCAATTTAGTTAGTCAAAGTAATTGCATGAGAGTAAATAGTTTGTAGAATACGAGCAATGAGTGAGAAGTCACGATGTAGCCCTGTTTGCCAAACTTATGATCTAAATTCCAGGCATGGGATGATGCAGTAATAGCTCAGTGACATCTGAGAGCCCACGGTTGTACCCTTACAAAATGTATCATCTTATCAACAACAACCGTGTAAACAAACAGTACGACCATACAAGGTAACTAGGAGAAGTCTGTTGTACAAAACAGAAAAAGTTGATCGTTGAGTTTATCACTGATGATTCAGAATGCTCTGCTTCTGATGATGGGAAACCAACTCTATGGGTCACTTTAGGTCATACACTGCTGACTATCATCTGCACATGACTCCTTTACAAACCACAGTCCGCTTCCCCTAGGGTCTAATCTCAACTGAACCTTTGACTACTGGTCATCCATCTTTAAACCTTCAAGCCCATCATGTGACTATCACAATAATTAGATTTGGCAACGATTTGCCCATATTTTACATTTGCATCCTAGGACATCAATAATCAGTGTATCTTTGAAACATCTACAGGTAGGCAGTGCAGGACATGGGATGTGTTCCGACATCTATGGTTTGCCGAGTGATCAATGAGTTGTGTGTAATACTGCTGGGCAGGGCTTTAACATCAGAACTCAATACTGGGGGTGACTGTCTATTGCTTGAATGCATAACTGTAAAACCTTAAATGAAGTGTGCTCATGAATACCATTATTAGTTGTCAAAAAAGGACTTAGAAGTTGTAAAGCTAGTTCACTTATCAGCAAGGCCCAAAACCATTCTAGAAGGCCTACTGGCTGTGCAGTATGTGGGTCTTAAGATGTGGCGTTCAGATAACTTTTTACTGCTTCGATTACCCATTCCGTTTCATTTATAGAAACCCCATGGTATTAGATAATACGCACCAGCTTTTTGTTTTTACTTTCTTCTTCGTTGGATTTCTTTTTATTAGGTTTGTTTGGGTCCTCTCCACCGCTTGCTTGATCCATTTTAGCCTTCGACTTTTCTCCCGTAAAAAATAATAATTATCTATTCAAAAGTAGACTCCACCACTCTTGCAAAAACTTTGATAACAACCAAGGTTAGGTTTCCTCAAAAGCCATTCAATCCATATGAAGTATAGAAGAATGTCACTGATATATTCCAGATAACGGTTGTTTCCTCTTCAATGTTCTAGTTATCGGCTTTATGTGGTACGGTATCCGTCCAGATGCCTCTTAAACACAACAACTTTCTGTTTACGAAACATGGAAACCTGTAATGAAAAAGTGTCAAAAGCATAATTAAATTAGTTCATGTTAGACGACCTTTGAACAATAAACAGCGTTGATTCTTGTAAACAATTATCTGTCTTTCATCATGGCACGTGCCTTTGAGAGACGTGTATCATGTATAGGCTAGAACAGCATGCCATGTCAATACCGTAGAAGATAAGCAAACAGATGAGTACATATGCCAGTAGATATTTACATTTAGAAACGTTCACGTTGAACTACCAGTAAACAAACTTAACTGGCAAAGTGACACACAGCAGCTAATAACAGATACAAAATGTAGCGGGGTTACCATAGTTATAGATAGTTTACATTGTCATGTATTTACAAGTTACATGTATCATTAAGTACTGGAATAATTAATTTCTAAAAATATATATATAGTGCAATTCAATAAGCAATGTTATTAGAGAAGAAAATCACCGTTGCTGTCTGAATGGTTACTTTACAAAGACACATGTAAGCACAACAGTGCGATCAAAGGCAACATTAAGGCGAACGTTATTCATTCGAAAGGGTATAATTAGGTCAGTTAACTTTAGAGTTATACCTTACTATTGTATACAATTTTACAATTTTAGAGCCTGTCAAAGAAAACTCACAAAATCCCATCCAGAGCTTACCGCTGTAACCAAGCGTGAAGGCCAGGCCCACTGTAGCTCTGCCTACTGTAAAATCCTATTCGTCCAAAGGCCACACATGGCACTGGGATTCCGTAAGCTATTGGTTGAATTTGCACTCACTCACAACGTCTGGATTCTGCCGTCGTTGAGGGAGGAGACTGTATGACGGAAAGGTTGGTTTGATTTCAGAGTTACTGGATAGGATTCATGAAAGACACGATACAAAGAAAGAGTGCTCGATCGCTCGCGCCCTCTTTTGTGTGTGTGTGAGAGAGAGAGAGAGAGAGAGAGAGAGAGAGAGAGAGAGAGAGAGAGAGAGAGAGAGAGAGAGAGAGAGAGAGAGAGAGAGAGAGAGAGAGAGAGAGAGAGAGAGAGAGAAAGCTGTGTCTCCTTTGTTTTCTCACTGTGATTTTCATAACTTCATACCATTTAACAATAGTACAATAACAACAATAAAAATATATAGTATAATTTTAAGGATTATAACTACAATAATACTAATAACAGTAATCTGGGAAATAATGAATTGATAATCAATGACGATGATAATGATTAAATAAAACAGATCATAATTGTTACATTAACGTAATAAATGGTTATATGCAAAGGCAGTTTCTATACTGTATCAGGCTGCCTTCAGTTCAGGCTGCATTCAGTTGGACATGTTTGTATGGTCAAGAAGCCATCTTTGGTTGGCCGTTTCAGAGCTTTCCCATAGACTCTTTGCCCAACTGCCCTACAGGAACAAGGTTACTGGAGCAGAAAGCTGTCCCCAACAATGGCCACAGTTAGCAGGTGTCCTCTTCCCACAGTTCTTTATTGACAGAGGTGCCACTCTGAATCACTCCCTGGTCACTGATCTGGATATTGGTAGATAACACAGGAATGAACGGCTTTGCATAATTGTGCAAATATATCAGATATTTAACATGTTTAAAAAACAAGAACAAAAGATCAGACAGGTTCCACAGTCACTGTAAGAAAGGGAATTTTAGGATTTTTGGCCACTGAAATATAAAAAAGTCAGCAATTATTAACAGCAAGTTCACCAAATCAGGACATTGGGCAAATTCTGACTCCTAAGGTCTCTTTATGAGCACTTGTTATTTATGGTAGCCTGATGTACACCATTCATTTGTTTTGAAAGAGGGCAGTTCCATCCGGACATTTCTGGTGATAAGCATGCTCTGTTTGAACACCAGGAGTTTCCCTTTCACCACCCTGGGTCTGAGAGCCAGTTGCAAGGCGACAAGTCAGCTACTCTCCCTCTCCCACCCAGACATTGACCCAGCTGTTGTTGTCACTGGAGTGAGTGGAGGGAGAAGTTAATACCAGTTGATGCAGTGTGTAGCATCACAGAGCTGGGTGAGAGATCAGACTCCTCTGCTATAGGGAGATAGTCTATATGTAAGCACATTATCCTTTTATAATTGGATATAAGTCTTGCACCCTGGTTTAATTAGACTCACTTAGATTTTTTTAAAGCTTTGAAATAGCACAGGAATTCAATGTAAAGCGACAAGCGCTTATCAAATAATTACATCTGTGCAGTGTGTAAACACACAATAAGCTAAGGAAAGGAAAGACAGGCACTGGACCCACAGCGTATCAGACATGTCCACCTAACTAATTGGTTATTGATGAAGGTGTTCTAGTGTCCAACTCCAAACATGGATTGACTCTCTGTATTTTCCCATGTACTGTAAATGAAATAAAACATGGTCTTCAACTCTGGTCCTCAGGACCCACTGTCCTGCATGTTTAATGATCAAGCCTGATAACAACCATTCATTTGAATCAGGTGTGTTGGAGCAGGGAAACATCTAAAACATGCAGGTCAGTGGGTCCTGAGGACCAGGGTTGAAGACCACTGAAATAAAAACATTGTTTACCATAGGTTACAATCGGACAAAACAATGTAATTGTGTTGTGAATACAGTAAGTATGTCTAATCTCTTCCAGTGCTGCAGGTACATTTTCCATGATCGTTCTCAGCCACTTTGTGGAACTGTTACAAGCTGTGAGACTGGGACAGTGGTGATCATCCATCTGACCACCTGTCAATCAAAAATGACAGGCAGAGATTAATGACTATCAGTATGTGTACTCTTCCCTAAGGCAACTGCCATCTTGAAAAAAAATATACAGGTTCAGAAAGAAGCAAAATTACCATAAATATCCATGTATTCTATCCATGCATTGAATCGTCACCAAAAACGTTGCTAATGAGTAGATTTAGGTGATTGTAATTAGCAGGCTATTTGTGCATGGGCAGAACAAATATGGTCATATAACTTTTTGAAGCTGAACTTTTCCGCCGCTGCCTGCAGGAGTACTCTCTGTAGTATTCAGCCTGACTGTCCGTCATGCTGTGAGCCATGGGTCATGTGGCACATGGATCAGTCCACTAGAAAGGTTACATAAGGGTTCAGTGACTGAGTGTGCAGATTATAGTAAGAGTAAGTGCCCCTGCCTACTCTACAACTACATAGTCTGAGCTGAGTGATCCATGAGGATTCCATGGTTCCATAGAACTTCTGATTCGATTTTTGTGAATCCTTTAACTTGGACTGTAAAGAACTAGTTATTCAGTTCATGTTTCAGAGTAAACAACTTGAAATCCTGTAGAAAAACTTGGAAAAGTCCAGTAAATTTATGGAGGATATGAATAATAAGGCTTGACTTCCTAAAGAGTAAAGAAATACTCTGGCAATTATAAGATCTAGTCATAACATTTTGGCTCCTTTTCGTGAAATGTTTCCCTGTTTCATGCTCAACAATGACATTCCCTGGCAGTATCTACGCCACTGTAATGGGGCTTGTGCTCAGCTGTCTCAAAGCTGATATAAACCTTCAACTAGGTCACTTCACCCCAATCTGTCTTCACTGGACTCATTTGACCTACTGATCATTTCATTAGATTTTGTAAAGAAATATATTTTCAATAATCCCCAGTCTATGTTAATTCCTGGCATTGTTGAGTTCTCTCTTTAATTGTAATCTGTGAAGTCGTCTGACAGGTGATAAAATGAGGTCAGTGTGGGAAATTCAGCTACTGGTCAGACTCGCAGTGGAGAAAGAGAGAGAAACAGAACAAGTGAGAGTGTGAGAAAGAATAAGGGAGAAACGGAGAAAGAAAGAGACACTTTTCTTGAGTAACTCAAATTAGATTTAGTAGATCATGTATCCATGAATAATCTAATATATTCATAGTATATCATATAACAAAGACAGTTCTGTTTAGAGCACTGGTTAAACATTAAACCTCAACAAACATGAAAGATGCAATTTTGTCACATGACTTTAGATAACACTGTAACATTACACACATCCAAGTTATTTGGAACTCATACCCCATAGAGGTTCTTGTTGTTTTTCCCCTACACCCCTGGTAGCCTGGTACTGGAGTCAACATCCATTTGCCAGCTCTATATTTAAATAACTGGAGCATGTCAGATGGTCCCTCTTAGACTACATGTACTCACTGTAGTTCTGAAAAAAGTAGTCCTCACTCTGTCAGATAGAGCTGACACTCAGCTTCACGGTGCCCTGTCAAAGTGTTTCCCGTACATGTCAATAGGAGGACATGATTGACCCGGAGGTTCAGATCTATGTCCAGTGCTCTACTTCGATAACATTGACTCCATCAACTCAGTTGCTCCTTCATCATTCTTATTCATGTTTATCTCAAAATTCTCTTTTCGTGGAGTTTGTTTTTGAGCTCCCACTGCAACGCCCAGCATGCATTGCACTCGTTACATACCTTGCCTTTCATTCATCCCAGCCATCATACAGCATGTAGAGCTATCTGGCTTCTGCAGCAGGGCCTGTAGTAAGCGTTGTGTTCAAACCTGTGAGATGAAAGGGGAAATTACTTGTAAATTATTCATTGCTTCTCTGCTGTCCTCCAAGGCAGGCCTTCTCCCGACTCTTGGCTAGTACTACTTACCCACAGAGAGAGGAGGGCAATCAAGGCTAAACTCCGCTCTCGTACTATTTCTGTCAAACACTGGTTAATCACATTCCTTTTATTATTCATTCCCTGTGAAATATATGAAATTCTAGCATAGCAGTTGATCCCTCTCTTCTTTGCTCCACCCGGCTCGGCTGCACCTCAGAGATGTTTACGTGGTACACATAGCTGTTTACATTCAGCATCAACAGGCCATGTGCATCTGTGCCTGATTATTAAAAATAATTCTGTATAAAGTCTATATATTCAGATGTAAGACTGCAGATTTAGATTTATATCTCTTAATGTGAATGGGAATTCGGCTGATAGAAAGAATATCCTCTAGGCATGTCCAAATAGTTAAAAAAAGGATGATAATCTAATTTGACCAAAATTAAATGCTATAGTGGCCTCAAGTCATGCTGCTAAATGTAAATCTAGCGTCTGACCATCTACAGGTCATAATACTGTTGGCTTAAAGTTGAATTGTAAAACAGAGTTAGACTTTAGTCATAATACTTTCTTCCTGTGGCTGTACTTTCTGAGATCCTCCCATGCCTTATTTCACTCGTATAACTACATTCCAATGTCAACAACCAACAGTACATTTTAAGTTTCGACAGTGTCAACTGCAGAAGCCGCAGGAGTAGGAGGCATCGTACAAGGTGTCAGCTGTCCACGGATACGGATTACTTCTGCGCAGCTTGCCTAACTGGTTGCCATGGTGTCCAACTACTTGAGGATGCTGCTGCAAGGCCACTTTGCCTTGAGCGTTCCTATTCATGTGACAACCAGTAGACTTTGAGTAGGCTGATGGATACGTGTCTCCACTCAGCTAAAACTCACTGTGCTAATAAATGGAACCGAGTGCATTCAGCTAATTTAGAGGCACATGGTCTATACCACTAACACGCACAGCAAGTGGTGCAAGTGCTTATGGATGGTTGCCTATTTTACATGCAAGTCCTGAGTACTGTACCACATGCATAAGGGATGGAACAAGATGCTGATGTATCATTTGGCATGGTATTTTAAGCATGTTTGCAACAGCAGGCGTCCTATGATTGAAAATGGACCAGACTTGGTGCCGACCACACAGTTTTCAAAAACAACAGACAGATTCCATGCCCTCAATACCACCATGTCCAACGCTCACAGGGTTGCGCCCACGACTGGAACACTCCAGGGCCATGTAACCGGTCACATCAACCGTGCACGAGAGGGAAACACCTCAGATGACCCTGTTTTTTCCTTTGTGGTGAGGATGCTTCTGTTAAAGAGTCCAGTAAGTGGAGAGTAATCAGTGTTCACAATTCAAGCTGTAAACAGCCCAGCTCCTCATCCGCAGTTTGCCTGGCTGCGAGAGTGGCCCATTGTTCTGGCAGGCCTGAAGGGTACACAGGGGTTTCCCCTAGAGGAGGAACCATGCAGGGCCTCACACAGAGAACCCCACACAGGAAACTCTGTGAAGGAGAGTTGTGTCAGAGCCAGCACGTTGACAAGATGGCTACCACTTTGGTTTGCCGTGGGAAGAACATAGAAAATACTGCCAACAGTGATTCTCTTGATTTCGTGTGGAGGACGTTGTACATTCTACAGATCTTGGCTTGCAGCACTCGCTCACTGAGTGTTGGTTTCCATGTCCATTGAACAAAATATTGAACATGAAAATGTGATCTCAATTGGTTATTATCATGTTTGACATGATGGGATCAACAATAAATATATATATATATTTTTTAATAATCTTAATATAACTGTTTCAGGGAAAGCTTCTCTCTCTCTGTCTCTCTCTCTCTCTCTCTCTCTCTCTCTCTCTCTCTCTCTCTCTCTCTCTGTCCCCTTCTCTCTCCCACAGTATAGTAGATTTAATTAATGGACACTCCTCAGGATTACTATAAAGGTCTCTGCTGAGACAGGGAAATAACATTTCACACACAATGAAGTTATGATATAATTAGCACTCTTTACCATGATGCACCTGGGACATTTCAGAATCACAGATGAACTGAAATAAACATTGATTGGGTTTGTCAGCACCAATTCTCACAAAGTTTATTAGAAAGTTTTTTATAAACCATACACTTTCTATATTTGAACCATGGGCCCATGTGGTCGTTGAAGACAGAGCCAATGCCGAGGTTGTTTGACAGCATTGCAAGTTTTACTGTTTTTCAGAGCTGTGTCGTTGCTTTCATTCTTCAGTTATCCCTACCATTATTCGAAATATAGACAATTGGACATAGAAAATAGGATAGACAATTGCTAAAAGCGAGACATGAGGAACTCTTAATTTACCTACAACACTTTGCAATATACTTTGCCTCTCAGTCCCTCCCTGGATTCATCTGATGGAAAACAGCATGGCATGTGGTGATGTACAAGACATGTTTGGAGCTGACTCGTCTGTGATCAGGAGGACTACCGTGGAAGTGGAACGACTCGGTGATATCAAACTCGATCAAAGACGCAGCCCCGATGGGGAGGACCACACACTGAGCTCCTACAGTGGGATGTCTTGTATGGCAACTTAACAAATTCCACATGAAAAAGATAGCCGCCTCCCCCATCTACCCTATCTGCTGCAATTTGAAGAAATATTGTTTGAAAAGGATTCTTGAAATGAGTGCTAGAAGGAAACTTGGAATAGATATTAAGACGACTGATGTAGTATCCTGAACTGGAGCCCCCCTTGACTACGTTGCCATGATCTGGGAGCACTTTGCATAAACAGTGTGTGAATTGAAGCGGTGTGTGGTTGATAACAAACATGTTGTTCTCCGCTCATAAATAAAACAGAATCATAACAGACTATCTAAGAGGGCTGGTTTCCTGGATTCACTCAGCGAGAGCTCTGCATGTGAAATGAGTTACACTTGCCAAGACTTCCTGAGCTATCACAGCTAATGGGACCCAGCCTTTTCCTAGCGTCTGAGCGTTAATGCTTAAGACAGTGAGCAGAGGATGGAGAGGCTTACACTGTGATGAGGGAATCTCAATCTGAACTTGACCAGATGTTGAGTGAAGGAATAGGAGACAGGGACCCGACGAGATGATACCAAAAGCATGAGATTAGAAACCCCATCTTGAAATGACTTCACCTCTCCCCTTTTACGTAAGACACTAGATTCAAACAAAGCGAGTTAATGCTCTACTTCAGTCATATTGACATAGTTCATGATTTGATGACTCTCCTCTTCTTGAGTAAAGCAAAAGGGCAGTATTTGATCATGTATTTTCTAAAGAATGGCTTACTCCTTCCCAAACCATTAAATGCATCCATCCTTCTGTACAGGTGAAGATCATTGATTTGTCAGTAACTGGAAATGAGAAAACTGGGTTTCCACCACATTATTTTATACCATCCAAGGACTGTCAGATCTGTGATTAGATCTGACTTTGTTAGGAAACATTTTGTTTCCTAACATTTTGTATTTAAACACTGATTTACTTTGATGTAAAAGTCTTTACTTGCCTGGTTCACCCTGTTCTAAGGAAAAAAGGGCAACCCTGAACTGGAAATAGAGACAATCCCTTTGAGAGGTCATGGGAGGAGATCCCAGTGAAAATTGCCAACAGTCTGCTCTGTACTCAAGAGACCTCTCGCTCATATATCGGCTGCCTGCATCACAACAATAATCTCTTCCAAACTCCAGCACACAGCCACTCTGTATCTGTTTCTATTGCTTTATCTATAAAGCTTTCTAATGTTAATGAGCACTCAGCAGTGTTCTATAGTACAGTTTACAATCAATAGTGCCAAGTAAGCACACCTAATATAAAAGTGGATTCAAACAACCGTGGGATTGAGCAATATAAATACAATACAATTGTTTATGTATCACTAAAACCCTATTCTAAAAAACATTGAAACACATTTTATAATATTTAATTTAATCATTTTTATTCTTTATTGTACATTAAAATAAAGGTTAGACAGGACAGACAAGACAGATAAAGGAAGACATGCAGAAAATGGCCAGTCTGGATTTAAACTTGGGCTCCTGCTATAAGTATCTTATTGTTTCATTACAGCGTGACTTGGACAAGTTAGGGGTTAGACAAACATTCTGGAAACATATGTTAAGCCTCCCAACATATGTGATCTTTATCAGATCACTACCAGATTCCCCTCTATATTCAAAGTTATTTCCTGTCCGTATAATACATTGTAAACCTGTCTACACAGTCCAATGGACTGGCTTGGAGTAGTCACAAGTATTTTTTCAATATCAGTCATCATTGGCCTGTATCTGATAACAGAGAGCATTGGACCCATACCTCTTGTCATTTTCTGCTGCTCCATTTCAATTACACACTGGTGATATGGTGCAACAACATGCCCCAGTCCCCAGCTCAGGCTTGCACACCAGCAGAGCACAGTAACCACTCTCACCCAGGCTCTCTGGAGAGGAGAGAAGACTTTAAAGAAGTTGTTTTCTTTAAATCAGAGCATGGCTGGTGTGTGTGTGTGTGTGTGTGTGTGTGTGTGTGTGTGTGTGTGTGTGTGTGTGTGTGAGAGAGAGAGAGAGAGAGAGATAGATGGACAGAAAGAAGAAAGAGAGAGAGAGAGGACATATTTGACATTTCTTAGATTTAGAAATCCTCAAACTCTGATTCCTCAAAGGGTTGTAATGTTACTATCCCTCCTCAATGTCAAACGTTGGATGGAGAGAGAACATTCTGGAGATGGAACTAGCTAATCATCGTTTTACACTAGTAACATTTATAAGATTTATTTTCTCAAGACATATTTTGGAATGTCGATAACAGATTTATAGTCCTGGTTTCAAACATCAGGAGCATAGTTAAACTATTGTAAAGCTTCTGGGGTGCATTCAGTTTTACCTCTGCGGACTTCTGCATTTCTCAAAAGTAGCAAGATAAATCGTTTTGCACCTGACTCAATTGTTTCGATTGTTGTTTCACTATTATCATTGTTTCACTGAATTAGAAAGTGCAAGCTGTCAACACAACATTTGTATATTTTGTCAATTAGCAATAATAGGATTATGTCTACCACAATGTTGATGTGGTTTTTGTCTGGGCTGGTAGTATTTTACGATGAACAACAAAAGAAAGATGAATTTGATGTGAGGCACAATGATCGGCACCATCTGCTGTTGCTGAGGTCTGGTTCTCCATACCAAAATCCACTTACAGCTTTACCCACAGCCCACTGATTAGCCAACACTGCCACCTATAGGCAGGTCCTCAAATCACACAACCACAAACCCCCAGACGTTCACCTATTGTCCCTTCGCACACATCCAACACTCAAATGTACCCAGACGGAACTATTCAGAACTTGATGGTGATCGTAGTGCTCCTCAGGGACAGCCGTACGATATTGTGCTGTGAGAAGCAGGTAAGTAAAGCTCATAGAGGGAGTGTTTGGGAACATCGTCAGCAGACCATACTGCCCCATCAGGACTGCAGTCAGAGTGCATCCACTTAGTCATGCATTGCTGTTATGTGGTGATGATCAGAGGTGCCTCAGAGGGATGGAATAACACCCCAGGCAGCTCCATGAGGCATGGCAGGCCAAATGACAATGATTGTGCCAGCAAATTGCATCACTTAACCCTCCCCAAGGTCATCTGCCTTATGTGGGTAGCTTCAAACTTTTAACGGCGCAATCAGACAAAGGCCGAGAGGATATAAGGGAGTCAGATGGCTGAGCGGTGAGGGAGTCGGGCTAGTAATCTGAAGGTTGCCAGTTCGATTCCCGGCCGTGTCAATTGACGTTGTGTCCTTGGGCAAGGCACTTCACCCTAGTTGCTTCGGGGGGAATGTCCCTGTACTTACTGTAAGTCGCTCTGGATAAGAGCGTCTGCTAAATGTAAATGTAAATATAAACAGGTAGGGAACCGTTTCACGTGTACTTTTCCAAAGCCGGATATGTGTTAGGCCAAGAAAGTTGGATTTGAGCTCCTTGAACACAAGGCCATAAATAGCTTCCATTCATTCACCGTGCCCCACAGCCAGGTCGGGAGTGGTGATGGTTTGTTATGGAGAGGGATTACAGCGGCTTGTCCCCAGACTGTGAAGCCAGCGGCTAGCGTGGGACTCTGTGTGGAGGGCACACAGCGCCCACAGCGCTGGCTCCCCATCAGGATTAGACTTCCTGTCCCAGCTGTCAACAGAGCCACAGCCTCAGAGCCAGTTCTGGTCCCTCTATGAAGGTGGGGGTCAGTGGATTGCTGGCTTGCTAATGGCTTCATACCTCTTACCACATTACCCCCTGAAGCTGACTCTCTCCCCCCACACCGTCCACCTCCTCTGCCTCCTTACTCTCCTTGTCCACCCACACCTCCTCTACCTCTGGGCCAATCTTCCCCCTTCCAGTGCTACCTCCTCCACAGTATTTCCCCGCCTCCTCCGTCAACCAACACCTCCACAACCTATGTCGTCTGTCTATCTCCTCTACCCCCCTTTCCACCTCCACCATGTCTACCTCCACTCTCTCCCCTTTCCCTTCCACCTCATCTACCTCCATCCATCCACCCATCCCTCTCCCGTCCACCTACTCCTCCAGCTCCAGTCTGCCATGCACCTACACTTCCTCCACCCCTCCCTTTCCCCTTTCATCTCCCACTCACAACAAAAATGCTGTGTCCACTTCACTGCCATCCTCAGCCTCCCTATCTAACATTTACTGCTCCGGGGAGGCGAGAGAAGGTTCTCGGTGTGAAATGGAAGTGCAATCACAGCCCTTTTTCTGAAGGTTATTATCCAGACTCCTTGGCTTTTCATGGCCCCTCTGAAGCCCATGGAGGGAAATGACAATGGTCAGTTTGCCGAGTCAGAGCATTACCAGAGGAGCAGGAGAAATGGCTTTGACACTACAGGCACTTCAAATCGGCGCGTGGAGCCACCTAAATGCCAGAGCAATAAGCAAAGAGACGGCCTGCCTTCCTCATCACAGAAGGGGGTGCTCGTATCGCCACGGCAACTAGCGTGTCTTGTGTGGTGCTTTTCAAAACATGCGGAGGCGAGACATTCTCATAGTCAGGGCCCACAATGGCAGGAGGTAGAGCTTTCATTAGGTCTTAAATGGAAGTAAATCACCACAGCCCAGTGTGACCGGGGAGCTGTTAGGCTCAGGTAATGGAGGAAAACAAAAGAGCCAATTTAAAGCTCATTACGTCGCTCAAATATATGAGACAGCTTAGGGAAGTAAAACCAGCTAGGCCTCCATTTTCAGTATACCACTGGAGCAACAAGCAAGCTCCATTTTAACAGCTTATTCCCAAGCACCACTCACACATCGGACGGAGAAAATGAATTAATTCAGAGACCAAGCTAATCTCATTTCATGTTTTACTACCGGGATGCTTCATCTGAACAATTACGCTGGGTTATTTTCAGGTGTAGAGCAAGTTGGCAGAGTGGGAAAAGATTGCCTAAGGCCCTTGCTGCGAGCAGCCAGAGCAATGTTTCATAGCAGTAAATAGAGTTCAACATTACACTCCCAGTACATAAACAAAACTTTTAGTTGATTCATTCGTTTTTAGTTTCTCAGGCACAAAGATGGTGGTGTAAGGAGAAGGTGGCCGTGTGTGTGTTATGGCTTCCTGACATCCATCAAGTTGGTAAGCAAAGCAGTCGTGACGAGAGCAGGTGTGACTGAGGTCAAAGCACTGAAGCTAACAAGACGATTTATTCTCCTACCCATCTACAATGAAGCCCACATTCAAACAAGGTGGTAGGTCAAAACCTGTGTGATGCATCTTGATAATCTATTAAGGAGTCAGCATTACTGCCAGCTGGATAGATTTTCACATGGTGATATCAGCCTGGTTTGAACCCAGTGTTCACCCAGGAGGGCCCCAAGCTGAACACAGGAGGGGAGAGCCAACTGGGTCTGATATACAAAGACTGCTTCTTCATTGAATAATTCAGAGGCAGAAAAGAGGCAGAAAGTAAAAATGAGAAGTAAGAAAAGAAAGTAAGAAAAGTTTTCAATAAGCTGTATTACTGTCTCCCCAAACGATGAGACTCGCAAAGCATGTACAGTACCGTATGGTGCGGAGATAAACATCATCAAGAAATCTTTCACTGAATACTCTTTTGAGGTACAGTATGTTCGGATCGGCATCTCCTGAGATCAGTCTGAATGGATTTTGAACCAGACATTGATTTGTGTTTCCATCTGACTAGCTAAAGAACTCGAGACAAATGCCAGTAAAAGTGTACTCATGAGAGAGAGAGAGTGTGAGAAACTTCTCTGTGAGACAAATCCACTTTAGAGTGTGAGAGGGTTGACAGAATCCATTACAGAGTACTTGCCAGCCCATCAATTCACCTGTGAGGATGTCGCCCGGCTCACAAGCTATTTGGAGGAAAGATTAATTTTACCCTACACAATAACCAGGCAAATAATTGGAAATTAATTCACCTTTTTAATATTGCACTTGTCATATTGGTCGGTCTGAAATATGTAATTACCTAGTCTCAGCACTCGCTTGGCTGTAAAGGGAGAGGGGCAGACAGCCTCTCACATCCTCTGGCGGATTATGTTTTACACCCAGCTGACAAAAGGTGAGTGAGAGCTGATTGCAAACCAATTATGGGAGACGAGAGGCAAACAACCTCTTTGGCAGATGGAGGCACTCCCAACCTGCCTGGGTCTGTGCCAGGGGTCAAATCTCTGTTCCACCAAGAGTGAAACACAGGCCAGATCCAGTACATGTTTGAGGTAGCACTTACAGTACATTAGTATTTTACTAATGCCATTTAAACACCATACACAATCCTATATTCTCCTGAGGCAATTGAAGTCTAGTGTGGGAAGGAATGTGTTTATCCACTGTGTCATCGGTCACCTCTCCATGAACATATACATAAAGGTGATTTCACCATCTCTGAGATCTTTATATATGTATGTATATATAGTGTGGACTGTACACTATGAAGGGTGGTGTACAACAACCCCTACATCCATTCACGATCATGTTGTCATGTTGTTTGGCCTTGGTGCTTTATCACTTGGGCATGGTTTGACAAGAGGATGTGTCATTAAGAATGAGAAAGAACAGCTTATGCTGAATGACTATTACTGACTAACCTGAAGTAGTGTGGGAACATTTAGGCTCTCAGGGTCGAGAGTGGCTCCGATCCATCCATCTGACCCCAATCTGTACTGTACTGCAAACACATCACACTCAACACAACTCCTCCACAGATACGGCATGTCGAAGGTTGAGCTCATTTACTTGTGCCATACCGCCTCCCTGTGGCAATTCTGTGTCACAACCACTTCCTGACACATTTTCATCTATTTAATTTCATCCCAACCTAATGTCAACCTGATTTACCTAAAGATAATACAGTATGTCAATTACTCTGTAAAACTACGTAAAGGTGGGTGATTCCATCTAACATGGATATTCCATATACTGAAGGTGTATAGAAAATATCCATCAGCAGAACATATAATCACAGCTAACCCTAAGCCACATTCTAACTCTTTCATGCATATCAGGATGCTGCTGACGTTCTCTCAATAGTTCCCTGATTGTTGATATAATGAGGAGAATCTATTACATATTTGAAGCATTTCTGAGTTGCTGGAAGATTCCAGAACAAGATGTTTCCCCCCTACATCCCAAACATCCTTTAAATGCCCAATTAAAAGGTTTCACAAACTGATAAATTCACCATAGAATTATAGCACAAGGTATTAATCAACAAATGTCAAGGTTCTATTTTATGATCTCAGTTACATACATGCCTGTAGACCTTCGAGCATATTATGTTATGGAAATGGGACCTATCAATGTAAAAGCTTGAGAAGTAAGCGAGAGACCCATTTCTCTGTTAGCCATAAGATGGCAGAATAAGTCCACCTTAGGTTCTGTTGAGATGAATCCACTCCCCCACCAGTGTAGGATTAGATGCTTGGACTATGCTCACTGATACATAAGCCTGGATCTCCAAAGAACTACATCTAAAATGGATAGATTGGTGAGAATCTATACTCACAAAAATGTTTTTTACTAGAAGGCTTATTCAGTTCAAATATTCTAACACAAGCAGACACGAATCACATATAAAAAGCATCTACCCTTTGAAGTGAAACAAAAGGTTTCTGCTGCAGCACTTACTGCAATTCCTTTCTGTTTTAAGCCCAAAAGATGTCAATAAAAGTGTTGCCTTTCAAAACAGATCAGTGGTTATGAAAGGTATGGTACTGTAACAACTTGAAAGGTAATGTTGGTTTAACATCCAAACGTTCAAACAGACAGCACATTGCAATCCAGAGTATCGAGAGCACACATAAATATTGATCTGGTGAGGAAAGGTACCTGGAGGATATTAGTAGTAGCAAAATTGGAAGCGTGTCGTACTGAGACAGAGCCCAGGTTTTCCAAGGTTGTGTTTTGCCCACATTTCAGATGTACGATGACAGTATTGGCTGACGTGTGCTCTCTCTGTAGCGCTGTCGTCCATCTGTCCCTCGTGTTAATGCATTCAGAGCCAAAAGCGAAGCGTTCCCACTGTGACAACATTACCACAAACAGATCATATTAGGTTTTTTTCCCACTCACATGAACCCATGTGAGTGGGAAAAAAGAACTGGCAGTGAGTGGCCTTACTGGACACCTGTGGTAAGGTACAACACAAACTCACACACAGAAAATACAAGTGGACAAACGCAAGCTTGTGGACCCCAAACTACGAGTGTGACATTCTCAACATCTTACGGTTGAGTTTGCCCACACTGTGCAGTGAGTGAGAAAGAGTGGGTTGTGACCTGTGCAGGCGGCTGCACTGCCCCAGGCTGCCTATGTGTGTGTGTGTGTGTGTGTGTGAGGTGGAGAGAGAGAGAGAGAGAGAGAGAGAGTGCTGTCACTTTACAATTAGAAATGGCCTACTTTTTCACCAGGGAACTTCTCCTTGCCTTGCCGCTGGTTTGTATCCCACTGTGTGGAATGGCTACACTTGATCTTTATGGCCCAAATCCCTCTCACAGTGGGATCTATGACCAGCAGGAAAGCAAGGCTCTGTGAAGCTGCTGGTTCATTGCAATCCCAGATGGGCAGGAATGTGTCCCATTGATGAGCCTCGAGACACTGTATTACACTATTCCTTCGCCATTGTTCTATTTGTTAGAGCATGTTCTACTTTTAAATTACATGCAGCATGTTTTCCAGTTTCTACAGTACACTGACGGATTACAATATGCAGATTTAAAAAAATCTCATTTTGTTTTTAAAGGGAATAAATGGCTTAGGGTGGGAGAGGTTAAGTCATCTATAGTTGGGAGAAATGCTCTGTAAGTGCCCTTAAGTTTCAGCGACCTCATACATTTCAGATGTGATGACTAGTCTAGAGCTAGTTATGCTTCTATCAAGCGCAGAGGAGCTAGCCAGACAGGATAATCTTTTCCAGAGCTGATCAATTGCCTCAAGGCAGCTTACTCTGCACTATTTAATTTCCCCGCTTACCATTCCAAAGCTTGACAGAATACATTTCAGTAGGACACAACACCCACAGCGCGCACACACGCTGCTCTGGACATGATCCATTCCGCGTTCACCAGTGTTCCAAGGCACAAATGAAGAGCACAAATAGATTAAATAAGGATGTGCACACTGGTCTGTGATTCACTTACACACACTTCCCATTTCCAAATGTAGACAAAATGTGAAGCTCTTGATTGTATATTTAGGTAAGGCTGTCAAACTGACAACAGGAGGTGATGGCATCTGCTGTTGCCAGGGGCAACCCAAATCCTTCCTTGGCAGAGGTGATCAAAACGAGAGAAAGGCAGGCTGGACCAGTCAAGCACGCTCACATCGGCCATAATGTTTACCACACAAACGTGTCTTTTACTGACCTTGGACACAATGGGAAATATCTGACAAAATCTGGGAAGTAATAATCTTTCTCAGTCAGTTGCACCAGAATACTGATATTACCCATGGGTAATGTCGAAGAAGCGAAAGGAAAGTTATTGCATATATGAATAAAGAATAGACTGGATTTAAGAAATTGAATTCAACCCAAAGGTGGTTTTGAAATGTAGAGATAGAAAGAAATCTGCCTATTCCAAGATCTTCTTTCTCTGACAACAGTGTGTGTGTGTTAACTGTATCTGTGTCTGTGCAGGTGGTTGTGTGTGCGCGAGAGCAGAGAGATGGAATATTTGTGTGAGTGTGAAAGACACAGAAAATATTTTATTTTTGAACAGTTGAACAGTTTCTCCCCAAGCTATTTTATCAGTAAAACCTGTCTTTGAATACCCAATGTCTAAGTCCTGCCTTAATCTTTGACCTTGAAAAGGTTGAGCAAAGCTCTGCTTTATTGCAGCACAGCCAGAGGAGTGGGAGAATTTCCAAGGCTAAACAGAGTTGGTAAACATGAGATGATGGCTGCTGGAGAGAGAGCAAGAGAGCGAGCGAGCGAGAGAGAGAGAGAGAGAGAGAGAGAGAGAGAGAGAGAGAGAGAGAGACAGAGAGAGAGAGAGAGAGAGAGAGAGAGAGAAAGACAGAAAAGATGAGAGAAAGGGTGTGAGAGAGAAGAAAAAAACTGCAGAATGACAGAGGGGAGTCAACTCCAGGGAGTCTGGACAGATTGACCTCCACTGATGGCCTTCAGTAAGTTCCTATGACCTCGCTCTCCCCCTCATGCGCTGTGGTTACATTTGATGGACACTTTACTGGGCGGAAAAGTGGATTTGAAATGGTCCAGTATTGTTTGGGGATGGCTGAGGCCTTGAGCTCCGTCCCCCTAGGTGAGGAGGAGGTTAAGCCCTGGCTAATGATATGCTCCATTACATCTCCTATTCATTAGCTACTGTAACCTTTGAAGGCCAAATACAAAGTCAGTGGTATTACAAACTATTTTACCCTGTATTGCAAACTAATAAACACATACACACACAATTGTCGTGTCATTGGATAAATGTATTCTGATAAGATAAAAAATATTAAACAAATGCTAAATAATCAACCAAATGGTTACAATGGTAATTTGTTTTTATGGAACAGTTTGGGTTAACTTGGGAAATTTGATATTTGAAATGAAAACACCCAAACATTTTTTTACATGAATAGTTATGTCTTAAGTGCAGCTTGTTTAAAACCGATTTAAAGACATAACTTGTTTGAACATCCCCACAACCATAAGCGTGTATGCTTGTAGAATACAAACAGCAATGAAACATCAAAACTATTTCTCAGTGGAGGTTGCTAGATCAATAAAGTCTGTTTTCTTGGTTTAACTGTTTGCTTCTACATTCCTTTGAGGTTGGTCAACAAGTCTGCTCCTGGTATCTTCTGCCCTTTGTTCTGGAAGTTGTGTAATGAGAATGTGTTTGCCATGAGGGGATGGTCAAGGAAAAGAGCTGAGCAGATGGTTTATACTGGGGTGACGTTGACGAGTCTCTAATGCATTCCAAGGGGAATGTTGACTTGGCTGTTTTGTGCTCAGGGACGCACTCACGCGCACACACACACAAAAACACAAACACACACATAGACACAAGGAAAAACACACGCACAGACACATGAGAACACATTCACATACACACATATCCCCTTACCTTGAAAGTATCGCTTCCTACCACAAAGGGAAGAAATAGGCTACTGGTCAGGACAGAAAAGTCAGAGAATTCAACTCGTTCATGTGGAAGTCATTTAATGTGTCCTCAATGAATACTATAAATATGATGTTGACTAATAGATAAACAACACATCACAAACATATGGTTCCATGTTTAGAGCATGTGTGTGCATGTTATTGCGCGCGCAAGCATTCTTCTATGATACAGTGGTCTACTGTACTATACAAGATGGAGAGTAGGATCCCAAACAGTCATTTTTACCCTGCCACTGTTGACTGTCAACATGATAGGGGGGAAAGATAGCATGAGCAAAACTACTGTAGATGAAGCAAATAAGAACAGTGTCTCCCCACCCCACCCCACCCCACCTCGCCCCGCCCCGCCCCCGCCCCCGCCCCCACTCCCCCAGGCTTGTGTGTGTGAGGAACAGAGGGGGGTGAATCCCTGATTTTCTCCATCACGAAAACAATCCTGAATGTGGCAACTCTGGCCTTAGGGCCTGTCATGGACAGGCACAGTCCGACAGAGCATGGGTTCCCTGTTTCCTCTTTCTCTTTCTCTCTCGCAGTTTCTCTCGCTGTCCCTCTCTCTTTTTCACTTTCTCGCTCTCTATCTCTTGTTTTCTCTTTCTTTCTCTTGCTTTGACTCTCTCTCTCACCCTGGGTCTAAATGAATTAATACGTTAATTTCACATGGCACTTGGAGATTGAGTGCCATAATGAGAGAAACGCACAGACATAACACAGTAATTCTTCATCTCTAAAAGAGACACCCAGAAATGGTCACCATTACGGCCTGCTTCCATCTTGCCTAATCGCATTCTGCCGGTCTTGAGAAAACGACAAATGGTAAAACAGCTTAAGTATGCTGTTCTGTACATTTAGCACCATAATATCCCATGGACATGTGATTACATGCAGCACAGCCATCAATATGGAAAAGGGCCGACAATAACGAGGCAAATTGACATGTATGCGGTTTGGTCTTCTGTAATTTTGCCGGTTGGGCTGAGCATTATGCAGGCTTATTTACAGTCATTGCCATCAAAAAGACATAAATACAGTGACTGACTCATTTTAGACACACAATAGAGGGAGCGGTAGAGAGCAATAACTGCTGTTGGCCCCTGTGACTGTTTATTAACAACACACAAAACCTCCTCAGCATTCACCTTATTCTCATTTGTGCCTCGTGTGAAAGGAGAGAGGGCAGGGGGTATACACAGTAGCTTCCTATAAGCTTCACGACTCCATCTTCCCGACGGAAATTAGATGGAAAACCACAAACAAACAAAAAAATATGCTTTGCTACATTGAGCAAGATGGGAAATTGACAAATAGGTGTCTCGGCTCCTCAGCGACACACTTTCAAATGGATGTTGCTGAGCCAACATCTCTGAGATGTAATTTTTACCACAGCATAATGAATTGCTCGGTATTGCATTGTTTATGGGCTTGGAGAGAGTAAACATTTGCAGCAAGACCAACCTCCATGGATCAACCAATGAGGCAGAAAAAGCAGCGAGGACATAACATAGAAGAGGAAAAAAGATTGGGAAAAAGGCGGATGTGTAGAATTGGATACAGTGGGGCGGGTTGGACAGGGGAAATCCCTTTCCAATACTGTGGAAAAACCATTTGCTAACTCCCAGAGGAGAGGGACTTTACCAGGAGTAAAATACGGGGGGTGCACAAAGAACATGAGCTATTAGTAAGACATGTAGCCTGCCATTAAGGCAGCATCCACAAGTGATCTTCTAGTCACTGCTGACATGTTCAAACGATGAGCCCACAGTGAGTCTTGACATCGGGTTGACCCCTGGGAGCCAGCGGGAGTTCCGTTCTCTCGGTCTGCCAGGATCCTGCCACTATTCTTACAACCTCGCCCTATGGGAGGGTTAGAGAGACCACGACATCACAAGAGCCCAACACGCTAGGCTTGAGTGAGTAACTTTCTGGTGTCTGTCCTCATCATGGGTGCACCCGTTACTTGCTTTACTGGTGAAGTTACCCTGGTAACCACATAACTGCTTAACTGTAATCCTCCTTGATGGCCTGTCGCCTGTGAGGTGAGGCATAGTCTCTGTCATCGTTAGTTGCCATGAAGTCTTGACCCTTTGGAGTCTCTACTGCTGTTGTGTGAAACTAACACACACATACTCTGGGAGTTAGAACAATATCAATTCCATTACTCCACTGTTTGAGTTTGACTTCAGTAATGGATTTTCAAATGAAGGGCCGAATGAAGGTTTAATTGGTTTTAGCAGTAGTGGGGGGTAGCCCCGTGCTATCCCATGTGTCCGTTCAGATCAGGCCAGGGGGTGTGGGGTGGACGGGGGGGCTAACAGGCTGACAGCAGGGGAGAGGCCCATTGACGTCATGCCTGTAAGAGCCCTCTGATTGCTTAGACAGCAAGGTATTCCCCGACTACAGTTACAGAAGCTGCAGGTTAGTGTAGTTAGACTCTAGAGAGGGGGTAAGGAGATGTGTTAGGTAGGGTCCCATCCATCATGCACAATTAGTCATCGTTTCCACGTTTACGTTGAGATTACATCATGGCTAAGATTCTTATTAGTATCTCTAATAATCAATAACATCATTAAATCATTCTACATTCTAACCCCACAGCTACTCCACAGTTGCTCTGGAAATCCTGACTAACATGTACCTGAATGAAATAAACCCTTTTGTAGAGAATGTATAAGTGGCTAATCTACCTCTAGCCTAAAAAACGTAGCAAAACCATTTTCTAGAAGGTTTATGCTAATTGTTGTTAGCATAACGTTAACTGCCTACAGCTGGGGAGTTATGTTTAGATGTCTCATGTGGAAAGGTCTGGTGGGCTTCCTGACTAGACAATTAGCTGTCAAAAGCTACTTTCTGCTTCAGCTTTGGCTGTAGGTAGGCCAACATTTTCCCTTTAGGTTTGTATTGGAAAGCTCTGCAGACAGTGTAATATATTTCTTTTTTTTTCACCTAAGGGAGTGTTGTGGATGCCTTCTTGTCTATGTCTTTAATTGTATTCTTCTATCCTTGGACATTCATCTGTGTTCTTGGAGACCTCTAGCACTTTATACAGTTTTATGTTAAGATCTATTCATGTTTGTGAATGACCTGCAACTGTATTTATTTTGTACCAAGGACTCACATCTGATAAGGAATAATCTGTATAGCGTTTGAAATGTTGCAGTGATG
Source organism: Osmerus mordax (assembly GCF_038355195.1). Lineage (NCBI taxonomy): Eukaryota > Metazoa > Chordata > Actinopteri > Osmeriformes > Osmeridae > Osmerus > Osmerus mordax. The sequence continues at coordinate 10,681,323 of NC_090061.1, forward strand.
AATTTGCAGCAATGATAGTGGTAATAAACTTCAGAATACCATATGGCATTTTCTTTGGCAGTCAACTTGGGGGATACTGTACCAAAGTGAGTCACAGCAACCATTTGGGTCATCTTCATCTTTTGATGTTTTTATCACTATACCCCACAGCCAAAACAAAGTCCATTATGGTCTTAATTAGCACTGAAGGTTTAGCCTTGTTAACAACAATGATTGGTAGCCTCAAGATCTCTTTTGTCAAACTAACTTTAAAGTTCTGTTTTCCTCCCTGGGCAACGTTGCTCCCATTTAATTCCCGCCTTCAACACTTCTGTCAACTGGGGTCCAGTGGAACCTTGATATTTAAATGTAAGAGTTTGTGAACCTCATTGCAGCCTTCTTGTGACTGACATCACTAAGCAGGAGGAGAAAATCACCCATGACAAGTAACACCTTGAGCTATAAGAACAGACATGAGAATACAAACTTTAATACATTTCCAATGAGTTACCTGACATGTTCTTGGCATTTATTTTAGGGACATAAAACCGAGTCAACTGGTTAAGACCATCCTGGAACCCTTAACAAATATGACATACAGTTCTCAGAAAAAGTTCACATTAAAAGTTACATTCATTCCACAACGGCAAAGATGAGAACATCCCCAATTCTCGAATGTGCCCTGTTTCAAACCAATCTGCTAATCCTGAACACTTAATGCACACCCCCCTTGGCATACAAACCCATTAACTGGTTTTACATTGCTGAATGCTCTCTATTATTTTCGGCTTTGAGGAGGATAGTCTGTCAGACGGCTAATGACGAAACATTAATGAACAAGGCAGACTGCGTCCCAGAGCCAAAGTAACAAAAACAAAACCAGAATGTCAGGTTATTGGCTCGATAAGGTTGGTGGAGTCATGGGTGGATAACACTGTATCCTCTTCCTAATCAGGTGTTTATAATATCTGCAGAATTGAATCCCAGAGGATAGGGTATATACCCTCCTGCATTTTAATTAACTTCTTAGCAATTAATACCACAATGAGCATTAGCTCATCTAATCGCCTTACCCCTTAGCGATTTACTGAAAACATATCTGGCAATGCAGTGATGTGAAACAAACAATCCACTCCCTTCAACGACCACGCTTTATTATTACTTAATACGGATGTCGATTTGAAAGTGAAATAGCTCCAAGCAACACAAAGTCAGAGATAGAGAGAGAGAGAGAGAGAGAGAGAGAGAGAGAGAGAGACTGCTCTCTTCAGACCATTATGCTGTATGCTGTTATCAACAGAGGTTTGACATTTTATTTCATTGAATAACCACTGTAGGAGAGGTTATTGAAAACGACTGCAGCCTTTTTAGACTTTCTGAAAACCTTGTGTTACTACTGTTTCTAACAACTTCCACACACTCTCACTCCTCCACCTTCTCTCAGCATCCTCCTCCAATTTGCTTTGTTCAACCGAGTGGAAATGAAGAATGATAGGCCTTAATAAGTGTCCGGCCTCAAACTGCACTTTTTAACTGGCATCTTTACAACTGCTACGTTTATTTATAGATTATGGGCATGGTGGATTAACAAGAATCCCCTGGACCCCGATTGGGAGAAATGACTTTGAAGGCTTTTTGGCAGGGTCCAGCAGTCCATTTGACCACACAAAGCCCATCTGAGCCTTTTGGCTGGGGTTATAGACATGGCACTGATTAGTTTTAGACAGCACTTGACTGACTGTAGTTCTTCTTCGAGAGTGAGTGGGCAGACAGTGACACTAATGGAGAATGTTTCTCTCTCTTTCATAGCACTGAGTGGCTGAAGTGAAGCTAGAGAAACAATGTGATAACTTCCTAAAAATATGTCCTTCTGAACCACGTTGAAAAGGAAAATCATGTGTGAACTTTTAAAGCGACATCATGTGCTTGAAATGCGCAGAAGAGTAACATATCTTAGGCTAAACTCTACACAACACAAAGGAGCTTGAACCATTTGTCTCTGTACAGTTTGTTTATGCGCCTGAGCCAGTCAGGCAATGCAAAAACTAAACGTGAGTAGAGAGGAAGCAATGCAGGTTGGAGACAGTGTGCCCAGCCAGTGTCTATCTCTCTTAGTTGGAGACAGTGTGCCTTGGCAGGAGCTCAGAGTTGTGGCAGCTGTGCAGAACATCCAATATCTCCAGGGAACCAATGTCACATGTGTAGCACACCTGCAAAGCAAAGTTCATCTAATAAGGCCAAATTCTACTTTCAAGCAAACGGTCTAAGACACCGGGACGATTAAGGTATAAATCTTACATTCGCTGTTTCCCCTCCTTTTAGCCAGGCCAAGTTGCCCTTGTTCATCATGGACGCAATTTGTCCTTTCACTCGCGAAGAGAGAGAGACAGAGTGCAGTCATGCAAAGCATCCCGGTTGCATCCAGAGGACTCAGGTGATATGTTATATTTACCAGCTTTCCACTGAAGGTGCTGCGCTTGCTCTATGCTCATGGAGCAGGGGGAAATAAAACCCTGGACCTTAGCGAGGCTCCACTCTCACCTTTTTACTTTCCCTAAGTGTGTCTGGAGGTCAGTCTTGTCGTATACATTACCCTGTAGTGGGATCATGCAATAATAAAACGACAGTAAAGGCAGAGCATTAGAACTTTAGACACGCACACACACACACACATTTAAATGTCACTAAGGAGTCCTCATACACAACAATATTCCTGTAACAATACAAATCAATGAGTCACTCGTGCTGGTAGGGTATTGACTCTGTTGCTCGCCCTCACCAGGCAGGGATGATTGCCTGTAAATCAGACAGCCAAATATTCGGGGTGTCAAGGAGAATACTTATCAGGGCTGTCAGATTGTGCTAGTGAGGCAGCACACACAGTCTTGGTGTGAGTCCTCCCTACCTCGGTAATAATCAGAGCTGGAACAGAGCCCATCCAGCGCTGTGCCAGGCGCCACTTCATTCTGTTCTGTGTTCTTTTCAATCAATTCTAGCCAGTGTGACTCCATGAGATTCAAAGGCCCAGGTTTAACACTGTGCCCAGGTTTAACACTGTGCCCAGGTTTAACACTGTGCATAAAGAACCCAGTTCTATCTGAAGTTCATGGATGATATTAAACAGACCAAATGTTGGAATTGTGGGGTTGAGCTCAGACCAGCCTGGGTAGGAGAGCACCACCTCAATGGTTCTGTCAGGATCCCTTTCATTTGGAATCGTCAGAACGGTCATCCTCTCTGACTGCTTAAGAATTCCACCCCCTAACCGGAATCTGTTTAAACTTTTAGTCCTTGCCCCTAACATACATTCAAATAAATGCGTAAAGGGCATCCCTGCTCCCGACTCACTTTCGGTTAATATTTCATGGGGACAGGGGTCAAGACAAGAGTTCACAACCCTTATCAAGATTATTCACCGACTCATTTTACACACAGTGCAATCTCCATCCTCAATCCCTGTTAAAGAAGTGCCTCTACATTAGGTTTGCACCCCCCCCCCCTCTCCCCCTCCCATCTTCCCACCAGTGGTTTCTCCTGAGGGAAATAGGCAGAGCTGGAGATTAGCAGGGCTAAAGTGAATGTGCTGGCGCTGTACATTTCTTTTGATTACAGCAGGGACAGTAAGTCCTTGCTGTGGGACGTTGAATTGGGAGGCTGTGCGACGTTTTAACTGCTCCCCCATGAATTCTCTTAACAAACCCAAAGGCTACACATGGATGGGATAAAGAACTGTGCCGCTCCAAGTAAGATGTAAGAATTCATTTCCAAGGACTGACGTCAAAAATAATGTTTTTTTTTTTTACACACTTATTGACCGCATCCTTCTTTACCAACTAAGATGTTCAAGAAAGCACTGTCTTAATGACAGAATAGAGAGCAGAGTTTTGAAAAGGCTTTACACTACGGTTGGTCTGCCTTAATTCAGACTTTCACAAAAGCAAAGAGTCCTTTTTTACGATTCTAGGTTTATCTTTTCCTCAAACTATAAACAGAATAGAAAGTCAATAATATGTGAGCATGAGGTATAGTAGAAATGTCCTAGACCCTTCTGTACTGTTTATAACAGCACCTTGAAAGAGTGGGAGGCAGATTCAGGATGTGGGTTTTCAGGCTCCTTCAACAGAGGTGGATATTAAGGGATTTGACACGGCTCCATTGGAGATTTCGCCAGATGCACCTCCAACCTCCTTTGCTTTCCACAGTCAAAGTAAGAGCTTTTTTTTCATCTTGTTGTCTCTGTATCTGGTTAGAGATTATACTGTAATCTTAGTTCAGTACAAGTTACGGGGTGTGGGGGGTGAAATGGCCTGTTTCTTACAGAGCGTTTCAATCTCTATGCACAGACACTAATTGGCCTGTCCAGTTGAGCAAATAATTACTCTCTTAATCATTATCTTTCTCCCACTCCTCTCGATTGACTGTGCCTCTAGGTATCTCCAAGGTGGGTGCACACTTAGGCAGCCCACATAACGAGAATGAAAAAGGCAATTCAATATTTGACGAGGAAAGTTAAGAAAACTACAGGGAGTACTCTTTGTCTTAATAGACAGAGATGGGGCTTGTGTCTCCTAGAGAGCCTGACTGCGCACACCAAGACAATGCTTGGCTAGGACACACCAGGAACAGTGAGGAGCCTCTGGGCCCAATTTATCAAGAAGTATTTGAATATTCTCTTAAAAGAGTTGAGAAGAACCGACCTTGTTTGTTTTTCAGTAGGAAAGAGGGGGCCTTGGCCCATTTTGTGAAGACAGAACAGTACAAAGAGTACTGCCATACTGCTAAGGTAAGCAAAGGCAAATCAGATACTTGGTGACGGCCATGTTTTTCAAGTCCAATTCTTTCCTGCCTGAAGATATTATCATCTGGATCCTTAGTGGTGTGAAATGGAATTGTTCCTTCCACCCAGTCCTCAGGGTGCTGTGGAGCACATTTCAGTTCAGATTGCAATGAGTGGGTTCATCAATTATAAAACCACATCAGGGAACGGATCCATGTGTAGGGTGTCTTTAATCAGATGTCTAAATGTTTTATTGTGCAAAATATGTACAAGACAGGAGTCAGTTTTTAAATATTTCTAATGTTTATGTAGGACTGAGTGCACCAATATGGGAGATTCTTTTTAAATTCTTAGTTCTTACAAACAAGACATATGTGTAGCCATCCTCATCTGCTCCTCATTGTCTTTTCTTTAGCAAAGGACGATCCGAAATATTGTCAGTGCTCCAGGGGCTGAGGGATAGAGTTGTTGATGTGTACATTTGAGAGCAGGAGTAATACTGACGAGCCATGAGCCTTGAGGTCGTACTGTGTTCTAGCGCCTCACACACCCCTTATCAGTGAACACATGTGCTTTCCACTGTTGTTTGGTCCCTGTACAATTCCACTACTTCATAAATTATGTATAAATACACTATCGTAGAGAGCCTTCATGTTTTACTCTGAATCGGTTCAACAGAAAAATGTATGTGCATACATTTTGGTCAGTACCAAAAATATTCAAACAGATATGTATCCACTGTGATAATATGAAATGCTGCAGGACCAGAAATGTCTTGATAGCCAATGGCTGTGTCTACTACCGAGCACTTGTGCACTTCGAGCACTGACTTTCAGTGCTTAGGGCGCTTACACTGACAGAACCAGCAGAATTCAGGGCACTGAAAGTACCCGGATGGCGCACTGCAAACGGTCAAAAAATGCAGTGTGCCACGATGGACACTACTCACCCTAAACGGGCGCCATCTTGGCTACGTAGCGGAAGAGGAGGAGCAGCTTTTCATTTCATTTAAAAAATAATGGCGGACGAAATGACTCGCGAGCATATTTGAGTCCATCACTTCCGCCTTAGATTCGCGGGTGTCACAATCAGATTTGCGTCCGTCACTTCCCGCCAAGTAGTTAACTTAAGTGTTCCATTTGAGACAGCACTACTCAGCGACGGAGTGCACTACAGATGTAAGTGCACTGTATTGCAGTGCACTGTATTGCAGTATACTTAGTAAAGTGCGCGGTACTAGACACAGCCAATGTCTGAGGATGGCCAGAGGAACTGAGGCGCTGTGCTGGGGGGCCAAGGCATAGGCTGGTGTCCATAAACAGTAGACTGTCATGGCGGAGAGACAGTGAATATGGAACGTGATGGTACGGTGGTGCCTGGACATGACAACGGGCTGACATCAGACTAGCATCATCTGAAGAAGCACACAGAGCCGTGTCTTCTGCTTCCTGATTGGAGAGGCACACATAGCCTTCTGTGCCGCTTCCTGATTGGAGAAGCACACAAAGGGCCCTATTTTAACGATCTGAAACGCAAGTCTCAAACGCGAAACGCAAGTAACTTTGTGGGCGGGACTCCGGCGCTGTTGCTATTTTACCGGCGGTATATAGTATGACTCTTGCGCCCGACGCAAATCTAAAATGGGTTGGTCTGAAGTAGCTACATTACTAATGGGTGTGGTTTGGGCGTAACGTGCAATAAACCAATCAGAGCGTCATCTCACATTCCCTTTAAGAGCAGGCGAAGTCCGCTGTGCGCCGGGTGCAAAATAGGAATGATACATGCGTCAGACCCAGAGCCTTCTTTACTGCTGCCTTATTGTATGTCTTGATGATTTTCTTCTGACAACAAGCGGATACAATTCTCTATCATTATCTGTAACTGGAGAGCTGCATGAATGAGAAGCAATTTAGACCATTCCTGAAAAAATAAAAATAATTATATGCCAGAAGGAAGACCTAGACTCAACCAGTTGTGCCTCTTGAAATGTTAATCACTACTTATCCAAATTATACTTTGAAATCTCTTTTATGGAATGTGCACAAAACATATCCAAACATAGGCTACATATGTAGTGCAGGTTAAAGATCTTCAAGTCGTTTACTGTAGCGTGCAATGCTTGCAAATAGCCAAATCAAGTTAAAAACTTAATACAAATAATGCCAGTTATTGGGCAGTTGACTGCGCAAGTGAAGGTGGGTTACTGTGAATTATCTTTGCAAGATGACCACTGCATGTCAATGTTGTGAAGTCCTGTAGACCTTGTTTTGGGTATAGCATGGCGCGCTAAGCCGATTAGTGCAGCTACAATGTTGTTGTGCATCATGACTCGGGTTAATGGAATGATGTGACATAGCACGCTGTACGGCCTGCAAGCATATTATGCAAATGTTTACCTTTTCACTCCAGCAGAGCAGGAGGAGCAGAATCTGCATCTCATTTGCATAACAGTTGTGGGTGTTCAAGAGAAACAAGATTTAGGCCAGTAGACAATAGACAAAGCCTGAGAAGGGGTATAGTGGGCTGCTGCACTTTTTTAGTTGGTCAGCCACAGTAACCAAGGATGTTTTCTGTTTCCTTGTTACGGATTTACTTTTATCTTATGTTCTCATGTGGAACATCGTAAATCACAGAACCGTGTGGTGAGATGACAGGTTCAATACGATACGCCATTTCTGTTTCCCCTCTACTCAGTTTTCATCCAGTCCATAACAGCCCTGTCCATGAACCATCTCCCCATCTGCAATCTGAAATAAATAGATTCCCCATGTACTCCCAACATTACAACAAATTAGACTTCCTCTGGTACTCTATGCAAATGTGACCTATGTGCACTGCTCTGTCTTGAATGTAATTGTCATATGTTCAGTAATAAACTTTACGACACTGCAGGAACAGATATCGTTTGATGATGAGAACCGTGATGAAAATTTGAAATATTCATAAAGTTACAGTTGATGACCACAGCCTAAGGGTAAAGTGGTATGCCTCCCAGGATCCCCTCTGAGCGGATCCCCTCTGGGCACCAATACTTGCACACAAGTATTGGTGTTAGCTGCCATGGAAACCCATTCGCTCAGTTAATGAAAGAGTAGCGTTTACATTTTGCAGATCTGGCATAAAGATAGCAGAGGGCTGTTACAGCGCAACATTTCATTTTATTAATCTCTCTCCAACTAGAGGGGGAATAGTTGCACTGACAGAGAAACAGACTTGCAAGGTGAAAGGAGAATATCCAAAAGTGCAGGCACAAAAATGTGATTGAATCACTGAAAAGGGCATAATCGAAAACGTCTGCAATTCCTGACTTGGACATCTTGGTTATCTTCTGGTCTTTTTGTCCAGTTAAATATCTTAAGAATAAAATGTCAGGAGGTTATAGTATGTATACATTATTTGCTTCTAAAATCAGTTTTATAGGAAATAATTGTGAATGTTAATGGGTTGAATACAGATGTTTACTTGAGGGCAATGAACTGGCTCCAGGCCAGGGGAAAAGCTTTTCTCGATCAGAAGGCGCCACACTACTGGAGCAGACCTATCACCAACTCTGTGACCTCATTGATATGCAGCAGAGGTAATCTGTGTTGGGAAGCACTCCATTTGCTGTCACTTTGATTCACATTAGGATTGTAATGGAAGGTTATTAGATGACCTTTGAACCAAGGCAAATATAAATACATATCCTGCAGTTAGTAGGGAAGAGAGCCTTGGCAGAGAATGGGCCTCTTTCCTGTCTGTCTTGCTCAGACGCAGTACATTATCCCAGCCAGAAAAAAAAAAGATTTCCATCTTCCTTCCACCAATTAACCGCTTTCTCCTCTATTTCTCCCCACTTTTTTCCAAGAGCTTGCTGCCAGAGCGGGACCATGGGAATCCAAAGTAGATATCAATGGGATTTGGGGCTCAGGAGTCATTAGAGCTAAATTCCCATTCAGTCCAAAGTCCTGGGGAATGAAAAAGGCACCAGAGTTCCTCTATTCCACTCTTTCCCACCCAACGAGCTCCGTCAAAGTCGGACTTGTCCGTTCCGTTCTGGAAAGGATCAGGCTCAGAGGAATTCCTTCAGTCACGGTAACCGTGGAGTAAGGATAGCTCATTGAGTGTGACTTCTCCTCTGGTAAATTAGTTGGGAACTTAAAGAGCAAGGGAGAAGTCTAACAAGGACTATCTCTCCTTATCTCAAAGTCAACTCACATTGATTATTTCAAAACACTGTTCAGATTCAAACAGTGGAACTTGGGTGGAGATGTGGAGGAGGAGTGGGGGTAGAGGTTGGTGAAAGAGTGTTTGGAGTAGAGAAAGGGACAGCACACTGAAACACAACTTCACAGACAGCCGTGTGATGGAGAGGATGAGCGGGCACAGACCTTTTGTCTCACACACACATGTAACACCAAGAACATTGAGGGATTTCAGCACACTGCAGATTTGCTCCTCCATCCTTTTAATCATATGCCTCGTCTCTCCCTGGTAACAAGCCATCTCAGTTTGGTTCCGATCCATTGAGATGGATCCAGGATAGAGAGATTCCTCATTCCACTGTTCCAGTTGTTCTATGAGATCCCATTTTGTTTTTCTGATCTGGTCTCACTGTAAACCAATAAAGGTTTCAAGAAAAGCTTCTATCCTTTGCTGCATTACTCAAATATTGAATTACACAGTGAACATAAAATAATGTGGAGAGAACACCGTAGGGGAACCCCAGATTTCAGCTGATCAAACACATCTGCTGACTTTCTCAAATTATCTTGGAGAACACCGAAGGCAGGGTGATATACTATCCCTCTACTCATTTCATCACTTTGATCAAGTGCAGGTCCTATGTGCTTTTGTTAGGAACCATCTCCACAAGAACAAGAAATACACTCCACATCATGCTGGGATAAACAGACGATGTGCTCCATAGCGATGTTTTCTGCTTTGAAATCACAAAAGAGTAATTTAACAATAATCTATAGTTTCACTGCTCTCAAAAAAAACATTTTCAATATGTCAGCAAGCTGTGATTTGCAATGTGCAGATCAAGTCATTTTGATGGTTATCATTTAGCTTGAGGGTAATAATTATTCAGACTGCATGAAATGAATACAGTACTTTCAGCCTCAAAGCATGACCTTTTTCTCCATATCCCAAGGGCTGCTGACAAGAAAAATACATCTCTCAACATTCAGCATGGAAGTCCATGAAACTAAGTAATAGAGATGAATCTTTATTCCACTCTTCTATGGAGCTTGATGAATGGTAGGGAGTATGGAGAACAATTCCCCATTCTAGGAATAATGTACAGTATCACTATTTGCTTCTCGATACTGAGCTGCCAGCAGCTCCCCACATGTATGTACAGCCACACACCTATTCACTGTTCTGCTGTTAGACATCTTTAGTTTAAGTCTCTACGTGGTCTGACACAAATGCCATCAAAATGCAAGATTTATGTACTTTGCTACTTATACAGTCAGTGTTGTCAAAACAGAATTGTTTTGTAAACATCATTGCCATGTATTTGGATGATGATTGTAAACTGACTAATAACAAACTTCCCTTCTTCATCTCAATTCAGTTCAATTAAACCAAAAGTTTAAGTGTCCTCACCTTCATGCCAGCTGGGGAGTAGTGAGAATGTCAACAGCCCCTGTCCAAACCCAAGCACTCACACATAACACAAGCATTCTTGACGGTAAAAGAGCTGGGTAAGGACAGGAGATAATGAAAGGAGATACTTCCCAGTATTGGAATGCGTCCATGCAGTGGGATCAAGCTGGCAGTGACATAGTCACCTCTATCTCCTCTCTCTCCTTCAAGGATAGTTATCTACTAGAACAGTGAGAGAGAAGGAGATATTGCTGCTACCTGTCCACACCCTTTGGGACTTTTCACTTGATTAATGGTGCAATTGACTCAGTAATTAACACCTGAACATAGAGTAAAAAAAAAAAAGCCCAGGGAGACCTGAAATGGCAGAATATTGATTCTCTCTCTCCCCAAGAGCAGGCCCCCCCTGACCATGAGGCCCACACTAAGCACCACACAGCGGATCTAATTAATCAAGTCATTTGCATACTTACTGGGCTTACTTTGCATTAATTTTCCACACCGTGTAATATGAGATGCTTGCCGCCATATTTGCATATGGTCTTTTTTGTATGCATAAGGCGGATTTGCACTGTGTACCGAACAGTGTAGTATTTATGTAACTAATTTGCCTGGGGGAGTGATTGTGAGTGATTTATGGTGCAAAGTTATAGCAACGTTTGGACAGCGTCACCTGCTGCATGGCTTGCACATCTCCCGCCACTCCATCACATATTCACCGGCTGCCGTGAGCATGATTGATTGAGTGAATCCCCTTACCTGTCCAGAATCCCCTGTCTATATTAGGTCCAACTTGCCTCTCCATAAACAAAGCACAAACACACATTTTCAATATGATTTGTGAACCAGACCAGATAGTATGTCACCTGTTCTCAATTGAAGATTTGGAGCAAACAAAAGCCATGAAATATCCCAACAGAAAAGGCAGTAACATTTCATTCACTTTAACAATGCACACAGGCTTAAACATTACCACCGGTCAAGGGGACCGGGCATTACTGTTGAGAACATTAGCCCATAATTGGGACCATGAGCCTGTGTGCTCTGATGCTGACTCTTTATGTGTCCCGAGAGCAGAGACAGAACAAGGTGAACCTTTCCGCCTGAATGATGAAGGCACAGAGAGAGAGAGAGAGAGAGAGAGAGAGAGAGAGAGAGAGAGAGAGAGGGAAAGAGAGGGAGAGATGGAGAGCGAGAGAGAGAGGGGGCCTCATCTCCTCGTCTTTTCCCAGGTCATATCTCCACTGAAGGGAGAGACGAGGGCAGAACATGCACTCCTGGAATACATTAGAATCTGTGGCAGTTTTTTGTGTGTTTAGTGTGTAAAGGACATCTTTTAGTGAGATTTGATTCATTGTGTAGGCACCTGTAGGGGTTCAAGGGTTCAAGGATATTACTGGGGTACTCCCCATAATCATGCTCAAATGATAGGAGTGATGAGAGAACAGATAGTGTTTGGAAATGTATAACCTAGGGAAATGTTGGCTTTAAAAGAAATCTGCTCCATCTTTACCTGCTCTGATGTGGTGGCGAGAGTGAGCGTTGTAAAAGAATAGATTTGTTTAGTACAGATTGGAGCTCATGGATGGATCATGAATAAAGCATGTCTGGGTGTACAGCCTCTGAGACACAATTATCGTCAATCTTAAATAAAAGCTCTGAGCCAGCAAAGAAACAGGATGCACATAGGAACATTAAAGGGTCTCTTTTTTGTGGTTTTAAAGCCAAGACTCAAGACTAATTAGTAAGTGCAAACATCTCTATTTAAATGACTGGTAAAAGGCACAAGGAAAGCGTTTGATATCAAAATCCAGAACAGTTCTTGGCTGCGGAAACTAGATGATGAAAACAATGATTAAAACATCCAAAAACCTGTCAGTGTATAATGTATTCTCTCTTATTTGTAGTGGGGTTTCAGAGTCTCTACTGTACCAAAGTAAAACGCAAAATAAATCTCTTAAATATTGGGACAACTGAGATCTTTCCTTTTCTCTAGCTGATTCATTGATTCAAATGAGAGAGAAATTGTTCAAGCAAAACAGACTTTTCAAAAGTATTTTTAAGTTCCCAGATTGTGTGAGAAAATTCTTAGCTTCCCATGTTTGTGACTAAGTGGCCTGCAGATATCTTCTGCATGGACAAGTTCCTCCCTACATTTCTGATTTGATACAGCTTCATACCCCCACTCATAATCTGAGGTCATTAGGTCAGAAGCTTTTAGTGGTTCCCTGTCCCCATTTTAAAACTAGAGGGGATCGATCATTCCGAGCAGTGGCCCCTAGGTTGTGGAATGCCTTGCCTCCCTTTATACGGTGTGCAACTTCTGTCGAAGCTTTTAAAAAGCAACTCAAGACTTTGCTATTTAAGCAGGCTTTTAGTTAGTCGAGGGGTTTTTATGGTTGTTTGTCATGTTTTCTATTTAAAATGTTCCTGTATTCTTAATTTGTTGTGTTTTTATAGAATTGTTTTGTGAAGCACTTTGTGATTTTTATCTGCGAGAGGTACTATACGAATAAACTTTACTTACTTACTACTTACTTCTGGCACAAATGAGTGTTCCTCTAGAAGATAGGCAGGACCAGGATGAAGAGAGCTCTCCAACTTTGCCACTTCAAAGGACCTCGATTTAATGAACTGTAATTCATGTCATACTCCCCACTTTACCCACGGCCTTTGTTTGTAACTTTATCACAGACGGGGGTGGAAATAGAGTGGCATTCTAAAGAGAAAAAGCCTAGATGAGGTTTACTATGTCCTCTATTGACAGGAAGCTCATGGCCAAGAATAGACCAAACAGGTGTCCCTTTGGACAGGTATCCAAAGGGAGGGCTTTTCGACACATACAGGGAAATCCCACAAGGATTATCTTTTTAAGAGCCAATTCCCTCTTGCTTGTGAGTGTTTCCTGAACAATTTCCAGCCAGAGTAAGCACAAGAGGACAGGTGCTATTCGAGTGGGAGTTTTCGAAGAGTCAGAGCTAGGCTTAACGTAGCTGAATAGATCTAGTTGAGTGTTTCTGAAACATGTTGGTAAAGAGTGGAATTGGAGAGTAAGAATAAGGTCTGGACTTTGGACAAAGAGTGGGCAGCTGGGCATTTTAGCCTAGCTTGGCACTTGTGACACTAGAAAAGAGACAGCAGGGCGCCCAGATATACCCTAAACAGGGTCCCTTGTACCTCCTCACCCCAACAGACTGGCACACTCAGATGGTGCCCCTCCTGTTGCCCATGCAGCAGGCCTGTGCTTCAGATCCCTTTGGACCAATGAGCTGGACCCAGGTGCCCGAGGAGCACTAGAGCTCTGTGAGACAGCTGGCTCTTCCCAATCCATCACACTATATGACCTGCTCTGGCTAGGGCCTACCTCATTGACCAGCTAACACGGGCATCTGTATCTGTGTACCCCGTTTTATCCTCTCACAATGTCACAACATAACATGATCCAGAACAATATGCTGTGTCATTGATATAGGTGGAGATTAAGTAAGTCGTTTGGGAAGACAAAGTGGGAGGAGAGTTAAATGGAGAATGCTGACTGTGACTACTGTTAGGAGTGATGTGTGGAAAGATTAAGAGGGAAAGGGGGAAAGAGAAAGGCAGAGCCTGGGTTGACATGTTTGATACGGCTGACATTGACTTTTAAGCGTCTCAAAGGTCATTCATATCACTTGTATGCAACTTCCTGTGTGCAAGAGGTCATCAAATTTCAAAATTAATCACATTGAGGACATGCTGTCTTCACTAGACACTAAAAGTATGGAGATTAACCTGTTGATTGAAAGCTGAATTAAAAATACAAGTTTTCTTTCATCTGCCTTAATAAGGTAGCCAACCTAAGGCCTTTCCCTAAAGAGAAATGTCATATGGCATATAAAGTACCTTACATAAAAAATGAAAAGATCTTCACCAAGCATTTTCTGCATGTGTGCAAACCTAGAGGCGTCAACCTGATCTATAGCCTGTTAAGATGTCATCATGTTCTACAAGGCTCACATTGATTTTGTTCACTGGAAAAGAAAGACAGTGTTTTATAAGTGGTACTTTGTTACAAGAATATGATGTGAAATGTCACTTTCATTTGACAACACAACAAACATGCTTAACACTATCTGGATACCATGGTACTTAAATGTATTTGAATCAAAGTGTGTGAATGACATGCAAATGTGGCAGTAGCACATATATTGATGTAAAGAAATCCATGATTCATTGCCTTTAATCGACATGGAGCATATTTATCATATTTGTCACAATATTGATCATTACAAAAAACAATAGTTTTAAAATGTGTTGAGAAAGCATGGTAATGTGGTCATATATTGCCAGGGGGGCAAAACAAATAAAAGTAATCTATTTTCTTATAGCTGTTAACTGGTCTATTATAACAGCAGTCACTCAAAGCATGAGAGGTTAAATGTAAACATTTCCTTTATCAAAATTAAATCATAGTCCAGACAGAGAATTCAGTGGCTGAGTTATCATGTGGTCTTGGAGAGTGTTTGCAAATCTTTTTTTTTTTCATCCACACAATTTCACAGAAGTCTGAGGAGGTGTTTCTGTTGACTGCAGGCACGAGCGAAAGAATACAGGAGTCATTAAATGTTGCGCCACTGACAGCTGTGTGGGGTCATTCATCAAGTCACAGAGGAAGACAGAGGAGAAACATTTGGAGACCAGAGGCAGATGCAAATGTGCTGAGGAAGTGAAGAGCCCAAGTTGATGAAACATTTCTTGGACAATTACCCCCAGGTTCAGATGGTTGTTGACAACCATTCAGTGACTTTCCAACACTTTCTTTTCTGCTTTTTTCTTTTCTAACAATGGAATTGTTTGTGTATTGAGTTTGTGGGAAATATTTATGTCTAGCGGAAAATTGGTGTGTAATCAATAAATGTGTGCCCAAATGGGATGGTATTGAGATCATTGATCATCAGCATTGAAGTTGATTATTCATTGGTTTGTAAACATACTGTACTGTGGATATTGATTGCTATTAGTCACATCATGTAGGTAGTATCCACTCCTCGAAAAACACAATAGCAACATTACACCCCCACACACCCAGACACACCACACACACAAGCACAATCCCCTTTTACAAACTAAAGATCACCTCTAGTTGTTTACTTCCTCTTCACCTCTCAAGGACGCTGGACTTTATCAGCAGTCACCAGCTACACCGCCGCCATCTGCCTCTCCACCAATCAGCCGCTGAGTTATGGAGCGTTCACCGACGCTGTTCCTCAAAGGGCATGGGGACGGCAGTGGGGCGCTCCCCTTCAGGCCGAGGGCTCCGACCAAGCTCCATCCATCACTGTCTGCCCTGGCTCCTCTCCACCTTCCACTACCATGTTTCCCCACCCGCCACTCACTAAGCACATGCAAGCCCCACTGTATTTATTCATGCCCATCGAAACGGCTGTAGTGTAGCTATAGGCCTGACAGCCGTGACAGAGTTTCTCATCTCTTGTAACATACAGTAAACACTGGTGCCAGTAATTGGACTGCACCGTGACATTATGTTTACCAGGAGCGAAGAATGTGTTTGTTTTCTAACCTCAAAAGCCAGATAACATCATCAACATTTAATCATCAGATACCTCATAATCCTAACAAGATTATACAACTACCTAATCTATGTGAATTACAACATAAATCATTTCATCTAAAAAATGACACACTGTTCAAGGTCAAAGGCTCAGTTCATGTTTAGGCAAATTTCCATTTGTGAATGTATGGAGGAATTAGAGCCATACGTTGGTCCAATCCCTATAATGTATGGAAGTGATGGCTTGGAATTCAGAGATTATTACCTATTCTAATTTTGAGGCCCACATCCTCCTTATTATTCTATGGGTGTGACTGTGCTGGTTAAATCAGATTTTCTGATCAAGTCAGTCAGACAACAGCAGGAGGCAGTTAGGACCGAATTAAGCAAAAATAACCAAATTAGCTGCTGTTTATTCACAGCTACAAACTTCCCAGGGAGCGGGTAAGGGTGTACAGGACTACATTCAATCCCTGCCTTGGGAGCTAAATGTTTTTTATATTAAGAAAGTGGTATTGAAATGTCACAAAGGGAGAGACCTATGACATGGTCAATTCAAAGGATTTCAACAGCGCCTGGAGTGGAGACGAGGAGTCTGTCCCAAAATCCATACAAATACACAAGACAATCAATGTTAGCATCGGTACCAAACAAGTAAGCGTTAAAGACATCCATACAACTTTGAAGTAGTTGCTTCACTTATTCTGTAATCTGTACAAAAGAATGAGTGTTTGTATTCCAAAACAGTGACATGCATTGTTTCCTTCAGTCATATATTGATCAATAACAGGCATGATTGGGCTCCAGCACCACATCTGCCCACCTCTGCCCAATGTACAGCTGGCAGGCATGAGTGACTACCAGACGTTGGCACTGTGTGGAGGGGGGGGTCACCGAGAGGTGACAGAGGGGGCCAAAGAAGCTCTTTGCTGACCAGCCAGTTCCAAATTAGAAGCAGTGAGTGAGAGCGTGTTGGTCGGAGAGTGAATTGTAATTGTAGAGGACACATAGGGGAGACACTCCAGGCATGGGTATGTAATCCTAACCCCCTGGACCCCTTCCTCACCCCGACCACCACCACCAGCAACACCACACTCAACAAAAAGCCTACACACAAACACACACACAAGAAGACACAAACACAAAAACAGACAGTGAGACACACCATCATATACGCATTGACCTCCTCCTCACATATTTCACGGTGAACTTCTTGGTCTAAAGGTCCTTGAACAGCATAACAGTAAAGGGCCTCATGTCCAATGCCATTTACAAGGGCTCATATACGGCTATTTCTGCCACCTTTGAACAGATATAGATTTTTTTTATGACAACCTGTCCATGGCTGATGTGTGGTGATATATTAACACTGTGTTTATGTACCATCTATTAAGTCTCTTGACAACAAGTTCTGTGGCCTTACTTATAAATGTGCCACTAAACCCTGACAGTTGAAACCTTGTCTGGAACTACGGTATATGAAGCATGAGAGAATAGTTGAAGCTATCAAGTAGCTTTAGGGTAAATGAATCATTGTGAATTCATAGAGCAAGACTAAAAGACGTAACAGGCTAAGGTGTCTATTCAAGGCCAAATAAACAGGCCAAACTAAGGACTGAACTCTGGAGCTGGTCTATGCATATTCAGCACATTGCATCCTTCCAACTCAAAGTTATTCAAATTTCTCCAATCCAATTTGTTACCACCACGCATGAAAGCTAAGAGAAATGTATTTATAATGGAGTAGCATGGGGAAATGATAAACTATAAAGCTGTCAAAGACATTATTATTTCATTACCTGAACAGGCTTCCCAGAGGGATCATGAAACCCATGAGAAAGAAGAGAAATGCTAATTGCTACTTAATTTCCTCAATTTTTTACACTTCCTTTTTTCACAGAGTAAAAGTTCAGCTGCAGTTGAGTTAAGAAACCTACATAAAGTTATGCTGTCTCTCACACTCCCTAATGTCCAGACAGTCAAAATCCCAAGCCAAAAAACATACGCTGTGTTCAGTTAATTGGAAATCTAACCGTGATTTGCTGCCATGATTCTTAGCAGCATGTAAGTAGTTCAACACCATGTACAGGGCCATCCAGGCCCTGCTCACCTGCAGATCAACACCCTCAAAGAGCAACAATGAGTTCAGCACCATGGCCAGCTACCACCAGGCAATGTGCTCTGGAAGCAAAACTGATGCCAGCATGACCAGCTGCAGACAGCTTGTAAACCTGCAATCGCACCTCAGAGGCAAATACAAGCAGAATTATGTAATTTTATGACCTTATAGTTATGCTGAAAAAAAGTCATTTTCTAGTAACTCACACCTGTCACATAATTAGAACTGTGTGCTTGCTGTGTGATTTGCACATCATTTTAGACAAAAGGCACCTGCTAAATGAGAAGGCTACATGTAAATGTACTGTGAAGCCTCACCAATCAGAGGTGAGCAGTGTGTTCTCCGACCTGATATGCTAAGGTGTGTTCTTCTCTGGAGTCAGGTGATGATGTAGTCCAGTGCCATCTGGACAGGACTGTTTTAGCCATCTTTGTTCTCTTTCAACTCCAAGTACTGCCCTGAGGCATCAGTTTAAAGACTATTGCAATTGTGTGTATTGTTGCTTGGAGACAGATCTCTTCACTAAATACAATAAATCTCCCTTGGTGTTTTTAGTTGTTTTCTTTTTTCCTCAAACTTGAGTCTGTCGGTCCTCCCCTCATGTTTTCGCACCTGATGGGCATCCTCTTCAGTGGCTCGCGTGTTATTGCTGTGGCCAAACAAAGAAACGCTGTAACCTTCGAAGATCTCAGTATTATCATGAGAATGGGCCATAATAGTAGAGCCAGAGTGTCAGATGCCTTTTATTTATTTCATGCACGGTCCCCTCTCGTGTTGGTGTCGAGAGCCCAGCTTTATTGCACATTCATCTCCAAGATGTCTCCATCATGGCTCCCAGAGTGGATCACAACGAGTGGGGCAGAATTATTACACATGATTACATCTCCTTGCTCTCGTTCAACTCCTCTGGCTCCACACACACTATCCCCATCTCCTCTCTGGGAATACAGCTATTCAATCTTCCAACCCCAGCCTCAGATGAGCAAAAAAAACAAGCTTCCATTGGGGATTCAGCACTACATGCATTGGGCAGTACTACACCAACCGACGTCATGTGGTGAAGGCTTTCCAGAGGCACTGACGTGAATGGTAGATACGTTACAGCATGACGTCTTCTAAATTCCGGCATTACATCATTCTTGCAATACAAATGAAATGAATCGATCCATCTGCGTGAAGCTTTGGAATCATTTTAGTCTGCAAAGTCATCAGTTGAATTCCCTTCTCTTTTTGTGATTCATCACAAGGGCAGTTTTGTATTCCATAGAGGTGGGCATCAATAACTGATGATGAGTGGACAAGATGTAAAAATTCTGTGTTTAAAGAATTTGAAAAACGTACAAACCTTGGTTTTTAACAATGCCCACAAGTTTCTGTGCGTACTGTCCAAGGCTGCTGTTTCAACACAACAAATGAAAATTCAATGAAGTTTAGGGTGGAGGCAAGGGAGGAGATGTGGGAGGCTAGATGGTTGCCATAGAGATGAGAAGGTAGAGAATGGTTGGAACGGGCGCTGAGGGCGATATCACTGGTGTTCACGTGTTCACATTTTTCTTTTAACCACTTTATAGCAGGTTAAAACTGACCCTGGTCTTCCTCTGCAAGATCTTGAAGCCCTTATTCGACTTAGCATCTTAAAGCCTTCCAGTCATACTACATCCTGTGGTTATTAAGGCCTTCCACCTTGGCCTGTCTTGGTTCCCTATTATCCAAATGTATTGATGCAATTCTTCATTCGAGAGACAAGGGAGGCAATATTATGGCTTCTGGTTGGGTGTGCAATCATGTCATTAGACTCGATGTGTTGCGAACAGAAAACTCATTATGTGTGGCCCTGCCTTACAGACAACCATTGAGCGAATCATATATTGTATAATTCATAATTCCCCCCTGTCTTCCTGAGGTAGTTTGTTGCAGCTGCTCTACAAGGTTGGACTTGGTAAGTTTGCTCAAACAATAGGCCAATGTTCATTTTCCGTAAAAACAACCAAAATAGAGAAGAATCCGTGCTGCTCATTGCGGCAGCAGTAAAATAATCAAATCAGGACCACATCTGCAAACATAACATTGCATTCCCTTAATCACCCACGAAAACAGGAGGCCAAACTAGTTTGTCCTATTTGACAGATTTAGACAAAAGGCCAACATCTCCAGGCAATGTTTTTCTAATCTGGTCCTCATTCATTTTGACGAAACGACCGAGTGATCACAGCTGCATGTCACATCTGAGGTACCTGTGCCACTCCTCCCCAGAGAACCCAGACAACAAGCTTCCTTATCATCAGTTGGGTTTGTTCCCCATCTGATTGGAGACAGCTGTTTGTGTTTGCTACATCTCTCTGGCCAGCGCAAGAAAGAAAAGTATGTGGACATTTTGTCTAATTAAGGAGATTAGATACACTTGCCTGGCCTCGTAAAAAAGTCCCATTTATTTCTTGTTATTGGATTTGAGCTTGGTTTGTAACCGTTTTATTCAATTTTACGCTGCCGTTTGTATTCATTAAGGAGGACTAGGGAAGTCAATGGGAGTCCAAAACAATGCCATACAGAGTGCAAGTATGCCAGGGGAGACAAGGGTCCGGGAAACATCTCCTTGCATTACCATTTAAATGTGCAGGCCACTGTGTCCCTCTAAGAACTGAAGCACTGCCTGACATACCAAACAGGGCATTGTTTGGGATCCACCTTAACCGTTTATCTGACATCTGAGAGATGGTAATACATCTAGCTGGATTAAATAAAATGGGTGCCGTTTATTTTTGTTCCCTTCTAAACATTACAAGTGAGAAAGAGCTTTGTCAATGGACGTTTCCTAAAGTTGTCGTTATTGTTTCTACACAACAAAGAGAGATAATGAAGATTCTGACAGCATCCTCTTTCTTCCTCCCTCTCTCTCTCCTCCAGAGAAGAGGATATCCATGTGCTCCATGGCCTTATTAGTACATGTGTGAGCTGGGGTGAGAGCACAGTGGCTGGCTTTGTCAGGATCCCTGATGTACTCTACCTTTCACGCACACACACACACACACACACACACACACACACACTGTCACTCTCCTTCTCCCTCAGAGTCATCTGTATGCCAGCCTTCGTAACAGGAAGTGTCCTGCAGGGTCTCGGCTGGGGATGAAGAAGGACTGCACGTCTGTGCCACAAACAGACAGTCCCCCTGCACCATGGGGATGCAGCGGGGAAATGTTTCTCAGCCTGAACTTCAAGGCCTACTGATGTCTATGAAGAGGAAAAGGCAAGGAAAGATACATGATATACCTTCCTCTGAATTGCCAATCTCTTGGTGAGTCTCAAGATGGAAACTAAGACGAAAGCTCAAAGTTAAGAAAGAAAAAGAAAGAAAAGGATATACTGTGAAACGTGTCAGACTCAACAACAATACCTTTAGTAGGAATCTAGAAATAGGGTTGGTGGAAGAGGATGTTTTGTGTATTTGAAGTAGGCTGGCTTGAGACAGCAGTCCCAAAGGGTGACTGTCATTGATGAGAAAAAACCCAGAAGATTATTTGATGTATGAAACAACTGTCCAGGGAGATGACAGTGTTGAAAATGCTTATGTAGGAGAGAAGGAAATTGTGGATAGGGGAGCATTCAGAGTTTCTCATAGAGCACATTTAAATGGTAAGGAAAATGTGGCCCAATGAGATGTTTTGCATCTTATTAAACGTCCAAAATAGCTTTGGAGGAGCAAGGGAACTGCTTCACATGTTTATGTTCCCCCCAGAGTGGGTGTATTTGCATCCCACAATAGAAGCACTTGCTGCAGGCCACCAAAGCAGTGTTCACCAAAGATGCATGACCTAAATGTTCAGGCACTGACTTGAGACAGATGATTCATACAAAAGAATGGACTATTTCAGATGGGCAGATTTTTCTTCTTCCCAATATACTACAATTGTATCTGTAAAATAGACTTGAGATTAAGCAACCCAGTACCCTTTTAATTCATCAAATTAAAGTAGCTGCTGTGTAGCCCCATCTGCTAGAACGCACAACAATAATGCATTTCCAGTTTTTACAATTTCTAGAATCTTCCCCTTCCGCCAACCCCTTCCACCTCAACCCAACACGTCTGGGGATCCCTTAACAAAATAAAACGGGCAACATCCTGTTGAATTAATAAAATGTTGGGACTCGGTGATGGTTGAAGGAAGCACTGCAATTAGCAGTGCTTTTAGATTCCCGGCTCTCCACTGAACTCTCAGATAAACAAATTACCAAGCTGGTCCCTTCAGCATCGGAGCCACTCGCAAGGTGAGCCGACGGGGGCGGCTTCTCCTGCTCCCGCAGCTCTGCTGAAAGCTGTGTGGTGTAGAAGCCGTGTGGTGTAGAGTTGAGTGCTCAGGGGAGCTGTTGAGCTTCTCTGTTCATGGCACAAAAGCAAAGCTTTTAATGAATTACCCAGCTGGAGTGTGGGGCAATTAACCTATATTAGATTATGGAGGGGAGCCTGTCAAAGGCTACAAAGATTACTTTTTACTCTTCTTTTCAGTTTGGATGGAGGTTGATCATTTTTAGGTTGCTGGGAAAATTTACTATTGGCTGTAGTAGGAGTGTGACTGTCAACGTTTCAGTAATCTAAACTGTTGGCAGCAAATACATTAATTTAAACAAATTTAACTTTTTGCTTTGAACCCTGACATGGTATGAATAGAACAAATATTTAACCTTTAGTTTTGATGAGTTGAGATGTAACGGCCCTCATATACAGTAGACTCTCTCTCTCTCTCTCTTTCAGACACTTTGGAT
The DNA here is from genome assembly GCF_038355195.1 of Osmerus mordax. Taxonomy (NCBI): domain Eukaryota; kingdom Metazoa; phylum Chordata; class Actinopteri; order Osmeriformes; family Osmeridae; genus Osmerus; species Osmerus mordax. The sequence goes on from NC_090061.1 coordinate 10,704,102, forward strand.
CTCCAATGAAGATAATCTAAAGATTATTCAGCACAGCGATGAGTGACTCCAGTGGGTAGCAGGAGTTACCCCTAATGCTCACAACTTACACAAGTTATGTTCCTCCTGAAGAATCTACCCTTTCTGCAGTTTTAATGCCAGATTTTGGACAGGGACAAAGCCCTGTGTTTGTCGAAATTTCAGTTTGAGGGGAAATTTGACAGATTCAACATTAGTGTCAGACATTTACTTGGTGTCCCTACAGGTTAGACTGGGAGGGTTGAAGAAACAATGTCAAGAATGTATTCTTAGTCTTCTTATAATAAAACCATGTACTATAATATACACACTATACTATATAGTAGCTATTCTGCCACATGAGCTTCATCTGTATGTCAGCAGACTTCATAAGTAATCTATCTCAAATGATTGTTTGATTCTGTGTATGTTCTGCTGAAAGCTCTTATCAATAAAAGAGAAAATATGTTTTGTCCTGCTGGCTCAGTTTGTGCCGAAGTAAATATCTTGACACACAACATCTGTAACCTTTAGTGAAGGCCTGGTTCACCCTGTGCCACCACCTCAGCATGATTCTACTGCACTATGAATCATCTGATAGATGGTGGTTTATCTTCTGGCAACGTCTGCTGTGTAGCAAGTACTTACAAGGACTTCCCTCTTTGCTCTGACTCCAAAGAAATCAGCTCCATTAGTTTGTGTCATCCTTTGAAGTAATATTATTATTTTTTGCATAGTTCACCTTAAAAGTGCTGGCATTTTTGTTGCAATGAAGGCATCTTTTGAAATAATCATTGCAGGTGTCTTTAATAAACTGGCATTTCTCATAGATAACCGTCTCTCCTTCTGCACAATTCTTTAATCTTTTAGATAGGTTTCTCACATTACATTGAAAGAAGAACATCCATTGAACAAGTACAATTTTCATCTCTTGCCGCCACAACAGAGACTTGCTCTAGATTTCATCATAGGTCAGTCTCCCTTCATGTTTACTCTGCAGCCCTCACACCTCTTCCAGAGAGTTCCATAGCTGCAGAGAGTCCTCAGTCTAGTCAGTGTTGTGTTACACAAAATTCAATTCCCACTTAGACCTATTAGCTTGAACTCAACAATGTGGCCATTGCTAGGAAGAACCAGAGCATCCTCATCAATAACAATCAGAGAAAACCCAATGAACTCGTGCAGGTCCAGGGATTTTGACCACCGTCGGGATAATGAACACTACACTAATTGGGCCAGATTCTCTAGACTAATTTCACACTTAATTCATGTTGCTTTTAGGAGGTACTGTTTTCCTCAGGAACACCATTTCCATATCCAAATTATGTTTTCAACTGTGTTGAATCTGAGAAGTAAAAAATCCACTGTGAGATCAGATGAATAATTGATGACAAAACAGATGCATACATTTCAAACAACCCTCTGGTGATTCGTGGCTCTTGTTTGACAGCGGAAAGTAAGACATTGTTCAGAAGAAGCGCTCGTATCCATGCACGCATTTCGAAACCCATGTATCTAAGCACACGGTCTAAACCAATTTCGGGTGCCTTTTCTCTGACATCACATGCGAGCGAGCGAGGAGCTAAAATGAACAGGCTTCCATGGTGGAGAGGGACCATTACTCATGTTCAAACATGACAGTCCCTAGGCCTGGCAGCTCCTTCATCAGACTGAGGCAGATTACACAACTGATATATAACTACATAAGGTGAACACTAAAGGAAATGTAGGCACCACTCGTGGCACAGCTTGACTGCAGCATGGTATTTGACCTTGACATCCTCCGTCTTGATGTACAGATACATCAACAGCTTCTTCAAAGAGCAGCTGTGCACCTGCCTTTCCAAGAGAGCTTGACTCATCTTCAAGTAAAACACAAATATAAATCCGAAAGAGAAAGTAGTGGTGAGTGGATAGTCTCCTAGGGCCAAATTATTCAGCACTTGTACCATCAGGGAAGCTACCTGATGCTTCAGTACCTGTAGTCTACATTCTCCACCTCTCAGCAACCACGCGGCTGTTTCCTTGTTAAACATTAATACCCAAATGTTTTCATTCAGCGCTGCCTTCGTTTTTTTTCTTCTATTCATCTTCTTCCTTTCATGATTCAATGGAGCTGGGTGCTGTAGGAGCTGCAGGGCATGACATTGATGTCTGTCACCGTCTTCAAGCCCCATAGGCTTCCTTGGTGTATCTGAAGAAAATAGGGTAGGCGTTGAACCACTCCTTCACAATCCATTGTCAGAGATGTGACTCATTGCTGATGTTGTTCCCAACTGCTACCACCTCTACGGTTTATAGCAGAGAGAGTCCTTTCTAGGCCCTCTCAAGTAAAAAGGAAAGCAATCAAAACAGTAAAAAAAAAAGATGTCAAGATCTGTGACTTAGATACTGATTCCATTTGTTGATGGTACAACAAGGGCACGCGCAGAAGACAATCCTCAATGGCAACTGGCAAGACGGAGTCAGCAATCCATGTGGATTTATGTCGACAGTATGTTTCTGTGTCGTAAAAAGACCGTCCAGTCAACTCGGCACAATTAGACTTGTATTTCATTGTTACAACTTCATACAACCGTTTCCCTGTCATAAAAAGACGCTGAAATTAAAACCTGCTGCTTCGCATCTCCTAAAGCACCCAACAGGACTTATCACATAAAAACATCTGATTAATAGAACAACACTCTCAATGTACAAATCATTGTAGTTGATCTAGGGAAAATGGGGGTGGGCTTAAGAATGCAATGTGTTTGTGTGGGTTAGGGTGTGTGTATGTGTTTGTTTAGTCCTGGATGACCATGTCTGCTTTCATGATTGTGTGGTTAAACTCACAACATGGAGAACTGTGAACAGACTCATTTGAAATAGCAACCGTGACTCTCCTGAAATCAGGGAGAGCAGACTCAGCAGAAGGTATGAAAACCCAAATAAAGACACAGCAAGAAGGAGAACCCCAGGTTATCCCTGTGGACCACATTTTCAGACAATCTCCCTCAGGACGCATCTGAGGTGCCCTGTGGGGAAATGCACACTGTGGGGCAGAGCGGGACCGGGATTGTCATTTAGACCTGAGAAAAATACTGTTTTCTCGGTCGCTTCTGCAGCTAGAGTAGGTGAAAGGGATGCAGGGGCCCCTCGGACTGAGAGACCAGCTCCTGTCTCCATCTTCCATGAAGAACACCAACATGACTGGGTCTCCATTTTGAGAGGACACCACACACAAAAACTCAAACATGGAAACATCACTTTCCCACATCGGTTTGTTTGAAGTTGGTCGTTTTTTGTTGTAAAGCAAACTGAATGACAGCTTTTGTTCCATCCACCAAACCACAACTCCACCACGTGAGGACATGGGAGACATGACAGAAAAGGGGAACATGGGGAAACTTGACACCCCACGCTGTCACCAGGCATCCTTGTAATTCTTCCGTGACCTTTCTCACGGTGACCTAACTAACCTGTGCAGCCATAAGAAGGTCTGTCATTAAAGTCTGACCTTTTCCTCTAATTTAGCCCGTCTAGCAACTTACGTTGAAGCACCACACTCGATACCACATTGCACTCACCAAGCCTTCCCACCACATGCATACACACACACCTGTTGTAGGGCATCTGCAGCTGGCTGAATATCCAACAGACCAGGGTCAGAGAGAGGTGACTGGGCCGGGGTCACAAAAAGCGGCCCACGTTGATCCGTGTGGGTAATTCTCCATCGTTATAGCGTATTCTCTCTTTGTAATCTGTCAGAGGCTGAAGTGGAAGTTGCACAGGCGGCCTTCTCGCATAATTCCGAGAGATTCCCTTGTAATTATGTGTCAATCAAGGCAAAATGGAGACCCGTTCACTGCATTAATGCAAGCAGCAGTAGACAGGGGACAGGTGGGCTCTGTGGCAGATACCTTCTAGTTTCTGCAGATTTCTGAAAGGTATATTTATGTCCTTCCACATCCTTAGTCCTGACCAGCTCCATTTAGCTGTGAAGCTGTGAGGTTGACAGCCTGTACGGTAATAGATAGTCAGGGATGTCTTAGATGAGTGTTTTCAAAAGGGTGGCTGACAAAAAAATAATCAGTTCATTCTGACAAGTTACAGTGCTCTGTGAATTGGTGTTGGTTGTCTGGTATTGTTCCGGGGAAGTTCAACTGACTGTTTTGTATATTTTCACATCTTTTAGTATGAAGAACTTTTACTATCAATGTTGGATGTACAAAAAAACTTCCTTGTCTGAACAGTTTAGTTTCAACTACATTAAATACAAATATTCAGATCCAGCAACATCTCTGAAAACTTGTACAAAAGATTCCTTAATGAGGCACTGTTTAGCGTTGAAATTCAGGTCAAATGAGAAACTCCCCTTCAGGAGATCACGGCTAAATCACCCGACTAAAACCCTATTCAACCCACTGTGAGAGGAGCTTTCTCCATCACATTTGCACTATTGTCGAAAATCCTCTTTGGCATCTTGGCTTCCCACTAGTACTCTGAGCCAGACTTTTCCTGGCTGCTGGGCAAACACCTTAGAAGGGGAGAACGTGATCTGCTCTGTCTCATGAAGGAGAAAAGAAAACATAGCCCAAACACAAAAAGAAGCTATATGTGCTCCGCAGCACTTTCATTCCTCCTCATTAATCATCCTCGTGATTTTTTTTCTCCAAAGGTGACACATTGTTTCAGTCACATATGTATATGGGTTGTCATTTGCTCCGTGTCAGCCTTTTCACTTTGTCAGTGGCTGTTGACATTCTTTGGGATGGCTTGTCTGCTTTGGCTGCCTGCAAGATTGAATGAATGCTTTAGGCTTGCAAACTCATGCCAGCGTCTGTCCCTTTGAATAATGCTTTTACCGTCCCCACACGGAGACCAAGGGAACGTCATCTCTCTGCATTTACATCTGCTCAGGGGAGAGTTCCTTGCTTGTTCTCCACACACAATAATCAAATGATACAAACATTAAGTGAGGAGAGCACTTTTGCTTTCGAGAGTTCGCCGCCAGTCAAGGTTTTTGGAGTTCAAAAATGTGAACAGGCGAATGAGCAAAGGCCGGAAGGATTAGGTTGAACAGAGGGATTTCCATCTTTATGTATGAGGTACTTAGATATGAGTACACACGTTCTTCATCGGATGGAAAGGCCTCTCTTTGAACAGGCTGCCCTGCGTACCTTTTCGAATAGAACGTTATTACATGGAACAAACGGGTCGCTTCGCAAGTCTGAGCAAAACATAAGGCAAAACCTTCCATTAAGGTTACAATAATGACCATGTGACTACATGGCCATACCTATAGTAACAATATTGTAGTTACATAGGAAGTGCTATATTTACACCTCATTTCAGTTTAGCAGAACAAGTTATGACACAAGTGACACTTTGAATGGGGGAGGTTCTGCTTTCCAGGGGTGCATGGGTAGCATTGATCTTGTTTTGCTGGTCCAACCTTCAACTGCCCCTTTACAACCTTCCCTCACACCCCTCTGCCATACTGGGCCATCTCACACTTTTGTAATAATCGTTACCACTCACACATTTAATTCCATAGCCATTCTTATTCAGTGTTGTCAAGTATTGCTGTTGTTACGTGGTCGTTAATGTACCCTTAATTCAAAGTGTTGCCAAACATACTTATTTCAGTATACTATACTGCATGGTATCAGATTACTGGTCCATTTTACATCCCACCAGCCTCTACTATTGCATTTAAACCTGCCATGGATATTTTTGTCCAACTAACCAAAGTCTTGACTAATAACAAACTTACCATCTCACATTCCATTTGAACAAGCTGATGTTCTCTTGTTCTATTGATTATTTCACATGAAGAAACCAAACATGGTCCTCCATATATCACCATGGCAACAACAGTCCATAAAAAGGAGAAGCCATTATAAGACTATTACTTCTATGTCTGAAGCTTTTATCTTTTCTGGATAAAAATAAATAAATAAAATAAAAACAAGACTTTGTAAATACGAAGAAGATACGTACTATCCATAAACGTATGAATGAATTATACAAGAAGCTAGCAGGAGAATTGTAATTAACAAATCTACCTCAATCCTCCACGACTACACCACAATAGTAACAATTAAAGACAAACATATCCGACGTTGTTGCAGTGTCAGTTTCCTAAACAGTGTGAAGATAATCGCCTCTTTAGGCAATGTACAACATGGATCGGTGCACAAAGCCTTTTGTATCAAGCTGAGGGCGTCTGCGGAAGGTTATTTCGCCTGCTGCCTGTGGAGGAGGAAGGAGGGGGTAGCCCCCGACAGAGGAACGGCCCCAGGTCAGGAGGCAAAGACCCAGGATGTGCCAATCTCCGAGGATGCAGCAGGTCCCAACCCTGCCAGGTATACTGAGCAAGCTTAGACGCCGTCCTCGCCGCTAATGGTAGACGCAGCACCCGTGAAAGAAAAGAGCTCAGAGCAGCTTAGAGAGCAGAAACATCACAGACATCCTGGGTAACTGAGCTGATATGTAACCACTCTCTGTGTGGAAACCTGAAGGTAGGTGTCTTCAGCAGGGGCTCCAAGTGAATCCATTTCATTTGATTTCTTTTTACATGAGAGGCACGAGAGTTAGTTCTGCACAGCACAAGAATGTTTGTTTATATTGAGAATTCTGGAAGTCGACTTTTCATTGGTTGGTACAGGTATGTGTGGTTGAAAAGGCCTTTGAGAGGGACTGGCAGACACAGCTGGAGAGTGACCTTTCGTGACTGCTTCCCATTACATCTGAAGGGGAGGCTGACAACAGAGGTTGACCATAGAGGTTGGGTGTCCTCTTCTACTGTAACAGTAGCCACGAACAATGTCAAAAGGCTGTCACTGCTGTTTATTTACACACTTGGGTGAAATGTGTTTCTCCGAATCTCTCGGACTTCTCCAGAAGTCAACATGAACATAAAAAGCAAAGGCATGGAACTAAGTATTTTTTTTATCATGTCAGGCGATGCAGATGCAAGTGCAATCAGTTTGAAAACACAGCACGTTGGACAACTGGGATGTTTGGTCTTGATACCAGAAACCCACACCAATACATTCAATGTGTTAACTTCAAAGTTGGGAACATATTCTATATTCAGCTCTGCTCAGTACTTTCTGGGGAGCCTCCCTGCAAGTGGTGGCATGTGCTCCCAGCCTCCTCCAGGCACAGGTCAGGAGAAACACTCGACACATAGCATGAGTGAGGAGCCAACCTGCAGTGATGGGAGAATTCCCCATTTGATTTGTGGCCAAGCCTCTTCAGCCAATACAACAGGGATGTCATGGGACGTTGACATCCGTCTATATTGGGTGAGCGCTGCTCTCTCCCATCACGTTTGTCTCTGGTGTGTGTGTGACAGATGGATCCGCCACCCTGGGTGTCAGCACCCCTGTTTGGGTGCTGTCCGCCAGCCAGCGGGCAAGGCGTGCGAGCCCCAGCCTCGGGGCCAAGCTGGCTGGGAAATGATGCTGTCAGCTCCGCGTTTGATAAGGGTTGCTGCTAACAACATGCTTTTCCTCCTATCCCTCCCTCCTCCCTCCGTCCTTTATGTTGTTCTTCTCTAATCCTGCTCCACCCCACCCATCGCCGCCCCCCCCCCCTCTCTTCCCTCGTCTAGACCATCCTTACATTTCCTATTTTCTCTCCCTCTGATGTCACCTCAACTCACGCAGCCCCCGTCCTACCCTCCAGTCCTCGCTGCCCTCCGTCCCAGCTAGTTACCATGGTTTCAGCTGTTGGCCAGAACAACCAGCTGATGCGTTATGGGAGGGGCAGTCCGGTGGGTGGTTGTGGTTTTGTCAGAACGTGCAGCCACCATCTCAGCAGCCAGGACACTCCACTGGTCAGCAGACAGGGACACACATTGTGATGCTCAGAGCATTCTTCAGTTCAGAGTCTTCCTGTCCCTCTCCTGTGTCTTCTACAACCCCCCAAGATGAGGGTTTCTGGCAGCACTAAAGCATCTAGTCCAAAGAAATAAAAAAGGGCTTCCTTTTCTTCAAGAATAAGCATTTTCACAGAGAGAGAAAACAGAGAGAAAGGGAGAGTGAGACAGACAAAGGCAGAAAAAGGAGAGAGAAAGACGGGGAGAGACGGAGAGAGAGAAGAAGAAAGACAGAGAAAAACAGGGCACGCTCGCTTTGTGATTGCCAGCTTTATACTTCCAAGTCACTCATGGGAAAGAATGTCATGCATCTTTAATAAGATGGCTTCAGAGCAGGAGGAACAGGGAGATAATTGTAAAAGGTGAGGATGTAATCTGCCGTGTTGCACTCCCCGACAGATTAAAAAAGAACGAGACCTTTATCTTCTTGGGTAGCTGGGGAGTGCCATGCACGGTCCGCTGGGAAGATGAATGACTGGAACCGAGGCGATTTGATGGTCAGGCCCATGAGTGATGTGCTATGTCGCGCTCTCTTCTTTTCTGATCTCCAGTTTACTAAACCATTAATGCTCCCGCTGAGCCTCCCTTCGTCGCCACACCATTCATTCTCTCTTTGGGCTCCCTCTCTTCTCCTCAGTGAATGTTCTAGATCAGTCACATTCAAGTTGAGGTTATTTCTCAGGTAATGGCATCAGTACGGAATAATTATTGTGAGATTGGAAAGGAGCCTTTTATATTTGCTGTTATTTGTTATTGAAGTTATTTGATTAAGAAAATTACACTCTCTTTGATACTCATGTTTACATACTCTGCACACACATATCTATTTTTACTGTACAAATCTCGCCACGTCCATTTTAAACTAGTATGAACAGATATCTACAACTCTTCCTTTATCAGATCCAATACATACAGAGGGAAATAACATCTCAGCTCAGTCAACCTGTATGCACGATAAACTAGTCTTTCCCATCCCAGAGACTCCATCCTCATCCTCTCCATCCATCTTCCTCACTTGAAGCTAATTGCGAGTACATCGCAACTATCATAAAAAGGGGGACTGGCCCTTTAAATCCTCCCCCTGTTATAATTCCTGGAGCGAGCAGCTGGCCATAAAAAAGAGCGAGAAAGAAGAAGAAAAGCACAGACTAGCCATCTAAAACACAAACACATTGACACAGACACATGTCCACTGACATACTGACCACTCCTGCTCACACAAGTAAGGGAAGAGGCTATTCTGGATCTGTACAGCCCTGTGGACTTGGTGGGAGGGGAGGAGAAGTTTCTCCAAAGACAAGCTTGGATCACTCTGCAAGACGATGCCTTCCTCTTGCCTAGTCTCCCAAGCAGATCAGTGGATTTGGTAATTCCTCAGATTATTTATTTCAGCAAGTTTTTCAGAGGGACTGAGAGAGACTGATCCAGAGAATGCTCCCACAAGTCATAAGGATTCTATATGTCTTGTCTTTTTGCTTTTTCCAAGGAGGCTTTATCAGGTAAGACACACTCGATTGTTTATTAATTCTCTCTCTCTGTTGGATTGTGAGGTGGATGGAAGACAAACGTTACATTTCCTTTCTGACCCTTTTGTGGTGACACTGAGGTTGGTCACATTTTGATGAGGATTTTCTGTTTACTTCTGGTCTTTAAGTAAAACTTTTAAATCTCACAGCGTGTGAACACACTGAAATATCAACTCGGAAAGCAAAAGAAGACCTCTCTAGGAGCTTAAATGTAAAAAAAAATGTAAGAAGCTAATATATTACCCACAGAAACCAAATACGCCTTAAAGACACACACTCACAGATAAGGATGCATCTTGAAGGTACTGACCTACACCTCCTCCTCCATGTGTAATCTCTGATTAAATCCAAACTTTTTGTAATACCTCTACAGATAATGAAACATTTATCTGCTGAAGTCTCACTTTACCAGTGAATAAACTGTTTTAGATAAACGCACAGAAAAGGAATCTGCACTGACCTGAACTACCTGTGGAGTAACCAGCTGCGATACAGGTCTTTGAGAACGGACACAGTTGTTTATTGTGCATGACTGACATGCTTAATTAATTATTGTGTGAAAAAGTCCAGTGCACCCGTCCGTGTTTATGCTGTGTGTCTGGAGTGACAGACACAGCAGTCACACCTCTCCTCCCCTCGCTCGCTCTCCGCTGCTTTGCTCAGTCTGCCCGTTTGCCCCACCTTCTCCACTTCCCCCCCCTCTCTAAATCTCTCGCTTCTCTCTCCCTCCTTTCTTTCTTGCTGGGTTTCTCCGTATCCTCTTCCTTCTGCCTCTCTCACTCTTTCTCTCTGTACGTCTCTCTCTCACTGAAAGTCTCACCCCTTTTCCTCTATCTTTCTCTCTGCATATCTCTCTGTCTCCCCCTTTACTCTTTCTCTCTCTCTCTCTCCATAGTTTTGCAGTGAACGCTTTCCCTATTTCATGCCCTGTCAACCCCAGGTGTGAGCGGAAAGGGAATTAAGATCTGCATAATCCCAGAGCCTCCACTGTTTGAACCCGGGGTGGAGAGAGCAGCGCTTAGCCTGAGGAGCACTGAGGGGACAGGACCTCCTCAGAGAAATCAGCAGAGAGGGGGGGTTGAGAAAGAGAGAGAGACAGAGGTAGAGGGAGGGTAGGGAGAGAGAGTGAGAGCGACAGAGAGAGAGAGAGAGAGAGGGGGGGGGGGGGGGGGGGACAACAGAGCAATGAATAAGAGAGATAAAGGGTTTTGGGAAAGAGGGCAAGGGGAATAGGACACTTTGAGAAAAGGAAAGACAGAAAGGTGGGTTAGAGTATAGAGAAACATGACATACTATGCATAGAGAGGGTGAAAAAAAAGAAAGGCGCCCTTAAAGAATGTAGTGGGAATGGGAGCGATATAAACAGAAATGAAGACAGATTTGTGGGGGCAGGAAGCCATAACCCTTCCAGACATGGGGGCAGAGAACTGTGGAGGCCCAACATGGTCACTTAGGGACTGACAACCCAGGACAACTAGACAGCAGGGTTCAGTAAACCATTTGTGATATAATCGCGAGGATGGGCACATTAACAACGTGTGTGCGTGTGTATCTGCATGTTTAGGCATGCGTAAGGCTCAAGTCTGAAAATGTCAACTGTGAATGGCAGCTGAATCATTCAAAAACATGACTTTCCTAACAAAAAATAAGACCCTTGTCTAGGAGGAAGATGGATTGACTAGACTGATACATGTTATTAACATGTTGAAATCTTCTTTTTCTGACTTCATTTCAAATTACATGGGAAATACTGAGATGGGTTAATATTGTTAAGAAATGTTCAAATGCCGAGAGAGAGGCATGAAGGAATAGAAACGCACTGAGCCAAGAACAGAGACAGACACACAGATAGAGGAGCGAGACATACACAGATAGAGACAGAAGGAGAAAGCACACTGTACCTCTGGTAGACACCAGAAGATCATCGTAGTCATTCTATAGCCTAATCTGAGAGCAAGAAAAATAAAGAAAGAATAGACAGAGAGAGAGAGAGAGAGAGAGAGAGAGAGAGAGAGAGAGAGAGAGAGAGAGAGAGAGAGAGAGAGAGAGAGAGAGAGAGAGAGAGAGAGAGAGAGAGAGAGAGAGAGGGTGGGTGGGGGGGGGGTTTGGTGGGGGTTTCCCACTCAACTTTGTTCAATCACATCACATAGCTCAGCGAGAGAAGGTGAAAAACGAGAGAGGACATTCATTAAATATGTACTGTACAAACACAAAATGGGGGTAGGAGGTGATTCAACTGGATGTTGACTAGTCAACATTGATTCCAGGGCATCTTCTAAAATGGGTCAGTGTCTGAATTATGTAGATACACAAGGGTAACTTGGTCCAGTAAGAACAGGTAAACATACACGGCGGTGGACATGTCAGAAGGAAAGGAGGATTTGGGGAAGCACTGATTCCCGGTTCAGCAGTCATGCTTTGTCTTGGCCTTCACACAGAACACTTGCTTTGCATAGGTGGGTTTTTGAAATCAGGTCAGAGAACTCAAGACCAAGTTTGTCAGCCGCATATAAAAATGTCCTTTTCCGTGGCCATAGAGAACTTGACAGCTTAACAAGTCAGGTAGCCTAGTTAAGTATTTCCTTCCTTCTTCGTTGAACATGCAACACAAAAACCTTCCATCCAAAGTGACTTCAAAAGAACGGTCTGAAACTAACATTGTTGCCTAACTTTCTGTAAATACTTTAATTAAATTCTGATGGCTAGTCTCACTGGAATGTAAGCATCCTTTACAAAATGTTACTCGAGGCATAAATACAAAGAAGAAACAGCTTTTTGGAGCAAGTCTGTCTTCAGTTTCCCTGAATCACAGCGCTGCTGCAAAAAGAAAACTGCGTACCAGTAGGTCACATAAAAAAGCAAAAACAACTAGCTTGTCAATAATTAAACGTACAAAAATGTGGTTGGAAATTGGTCTGTCACAGACACCTGGGACACATCATCTCTCCCTTTCCTTTCAAACCCCTTGAAAGTCCACTTCACTTCCCTGAGAAAGAATGGAACAATTAAGAAATACTGGGGTGGAGGAGGAGAGAAAGCACATTTGTAATGCTCACACGTTAGTTCAATATTTTCACGAGAAAAAGTTTAAAGCACAGAGGAACAGGCGTTTGTCCCACACTAGGCTCACACAAGACAAGGCACACCAAACAGTCCCAAATTACCACTGAATTAAATAGAAAAAGAAATCCCATGTCAACATTTTATCAGACTCATGAATTAGCAATGTCTGTTCATAAAGTTAGACAGTCTATCATAATGAATATTCAATGTTCATCCTTGGCATACTGTGTTGTCTAAGACTGTTTGCCATTGGCTTATCTGAGTTCAATAACCAACTCTAGAGCCAGACAAAATCACTCCAGACTAATTTTGTACAAAACAAACAGACTTGCTTCTCCCTTCTATCAATATTTGTCTGTTTGCCTCAGTGCCTTTCAGCAAACAGTTGGGGGTTAAACAATGAATCAGGCAAACACACTTGGCCTAAGTTTATCCCGACAACACCACAAAAGTGGACCGCAACAAGGTTGTGACACAGATACTTCCTGTGCTTCAGTGGGGATATATGGTGCGGAGGTGACAGTTTACTGATGGTCTCTCCGGAGAGAGCCAGTGTGTTCGTGGCAGGGTTGACACCTTGGGCTGAGGAGATGTGACAGATGACTCTCTGCCTATTTCACTCGTTGCCGTGCATGACCTTTCCCTGTCTTGACGAGATGAAATGTGCATAACAAGCTCCTTCCCCACATTTGAAGACTGAGCAAAACCCTGAGTGCTGCGGAGGTACTGAGATGTCAAGGTGCTGATAGGACTCCTTTTCAGGAAGTGATTTCAATTAACACCACAGGTTCCCGGTGCCAATGTTATCACTTCCCTCTGTCGCAAACATCCCAATGCAAAAAGTACAAAAACTCAGGTCTCCTACTGTTTTTCACACTGTTCTTCACCATTGTGCTTCACCCGTGAGAGAAGTGTGAATGTTTATTTATTCTGGAGTGTTGTCATCAGGTTCTGTTCATGCTAGCAGGGTGTCATTTCCACACTTCAGCTGTAAACCATGAACCTCTGACTCATAAGAACAACGATGCACGTGACCCGAGTGTAAACTCAAATAAATTCCCCTTAGCACCCCGCTTCCTACTAGACGAGCGGTGAGTTGGAAGTCTTCCCTATGCCGCGCTGTCCACTGTGGATGCCAGCTGTCTCATTCACACATAGGACGGAGCACGGCTGTTTGAACATGTTGGAATCAAACACGGGTTCAGAGCTTTCCTGGGTGGGCTGGCCTCAGGAACTCCCCTGGAAAAAAACACAAGGAATCCCGAAGGTGCCAGAAAGCATTTAGCCCATTTGTGTTCATGTACGTGGTCTAAAGGGCTGTAGAAAGAACCAGGGAGGAATGTGGTCCTGTCCAAAAGGCTTAAGCTTTCGTCGTCAGAGAGGCATATAGTACAAGGTGAAACATTCTCAAAGAAACCCCAGGCCTGAGATCCATTTTTATAACGTTCAACCTGTCAACATTGAGACGGTCTCTTTCTTGTCTTCATACTAACAGGCCCAACACTGTCACATACAACATAGACGACAATCCTTCTAAATATTTACACGTGAAGTACAGTATGTGAGCTGAGAAAATGTTGGCACACTCCTTTCTATTCACAAACATGTTATCTTTCTAGAGTGTTAAGACTGCATGGGCTTAAATAATGTTAACTAGTGATGCTCACATATGCGTTTATTTGCATAGTCTATGCATGCGCAACCCGCCCTCTCCAGAGTATTCAGAACACGGCGTCCCGTCTGGTCTTCAATCTACCCAGACGCTCCCCGCTGTTACCCCGCTCCTCATCTCCCTCCACTGCCTTCCCATAACGGCCCATATCAGATTCAAGACTCTGGTACTGACGTTCCGAGCGGTGAACGGGACTGCACCCGTCTACATCAAGTCTCTCCTCCAGCCTTACACCCCCCCCGCCACCTACGGTCTTCTTCTGACAACCGTCTGTTGGTCCCACCGCTCAAAAGCGCCCGGTCCCCACACAAGCACTTCTCCTGTCTGGCCCCCAAATGGTGGAATCAACTTCCCACCTCCATCAGGGACACTGACTCTCCCCACCTTCAAGAAAAGGCTCAAGACGCACTTGTTCCGGGAGTACAACGGCACTTAGGAATGCTTGGCTGGATCTGATGTTAGTTTCCTCCAGGATCACAATGACTCGTATTGAGAGACTTGTTGCTCTTGTTGGTTAGTGTAACAGTTTCAAATTCTTGTACTCGCTGTGAAATATTTTACTGTTGATTGTTTTTTCTACAGGTACACTCTTGCAGGGAGTTTCATGTTGTTCAATTGTAACTTGTTTAACTGCATGCTCTTATGGTTCTTCCCTTTGGCACTTATTTGGTTTTCCACAATGTATGCTTCATGTTTTGGCTGCTCGCAATGTTTGGGGCTATCTCGTGGTTATGATCAGTGACCTATGCTCTTTTGTAAAGCTCTCTCTTGGAACTCGCTTTGGATAAAAGTGTCTGCTAAATGCATAAATGTAAATGTAAACCCATAGGTATGTTTAAAACAAAGACTTGGCTGCCTGCCCTAATGGACAACAGGGGCCAAGGCAGACTACAGCTCTTTGTCAACCCTTGACAATGGAAATGGCCACTTACTGACTGAAACGGCACTCCAGGGTTCACTGCTGTAGGTCATTATATTCTCTGCAATTAGGAACATGAGGTGAGCCCATTCCAAAGCTTTTCATCTTGTCATTACATTACACAGAACATGTTCATTAGACGCAAGCAGGGTTGAGACAGCCTTACAAAGACAGACAGAACTCAGTGAACCCCACATTAAAAGAGTCAAATCGAAGTACTTATTTGTCAGAGTAGTTTTGATTTGCAGTACCATCAATAATGCCTGCGGGTGTGTAATTACTATACTAAAATGTAATTCATCATATCATGTCATTTGGTTGTTGCCGATGAAATATATGAGGCTATCATGGAACTGTAATAGAATCGCACTTCCAGACTCTAATTCAAAAATAATAATTTTCAATAATCTTGGTTTGGTTCAAATACATGGAATGTATTTAAGAAATGGAACTGTGGATTGATAATCTTGTGTGAAAAGGAAAGGGACTGGGAAGATTGAATCTTTTGATAAAAGAGAAGGTTCTTCAGACTGGGTGAATCTCACAGAGAGATGAGTGGGAGATGGAGTTCTACTGCCAGTTAATGGAATTCGGAATGAATGAGATGTCAGTCGGCCAATTTCAGTTTAACCCAGCACTGGCCGGTCAGTGAGGGGTGGGAATTCAGACTGTTGCAAACTGTTGACAACGGGTAATGCAATTATTTATTGTTGCTCTATGCGTACTGATAGTTTGCATCAGTGAATTTAATATAAGTGAATCAGTATGACAACACAAACACAATTTCCTCAATTTTATCATCACAGATCTAGTCTGAGACGCCACTTCAAGGTCACTCACATTTAAGACAGACAGCCAACTTCAGCCAATTTTTGTGCTTCAGAGTGGGCTGAAGCACAAAAAAAACAAGTCTCCTCAAAACGGTTTCTTTCACTTCACCTCCAAACCTCCAACCTCTAACGCTCCCTCCTCTCCCAGCCCATGTCACGCATCACTAGCGAAGCAGTCTTAAGAGAGGGGGGGGGGGGGGGGGGGGAAGGGGTGTGTAGCGAGGTTGGGATTACAACTGTGCTCGTCAGATAACACAATGGCGGGGCACGAGGGCCGCTCCTCTCCGGCAGCATGGACTGAGAGCGAGCCGCGCAGACGCCACACGGGGGCCCGTGTAATTCCTCCGCACGCCAGATAAATCAAGGTGCCCCTTGTCTCTCGTCCGCTGCCGGAGGAGCAAATTAAATCCAACGGCACTAATCACAGCCCTGCCGCTTGCCGAGTCTGAGACTCGGTACGCTGACCTCGCTGGCGCTACTAACAACAAGCAAACGCACACTGCCTGGCCACTCAATGTTTATGCTATTGACATTCTGCTTCCTCCATTACACCAGCAAGAACCAATGAGGACTCCGATCATTTGTTTCCATGGCAATCGGACATTATTGATTGGCTGGGAAACCGGTGTCCATAACGGGGTATCCATTATGTTTCTTTGCCGGTGGTGTGTGACCCATTAGCTAAGGTGATTCTCTCCACAGAACAACTGAGGGGAGGATGCTCTCTCAAGGGTAAACATCTCTGTCCAGCTGGACCACTCTGGCCTCAGGTCCAGTGCCAGACACACTGCGCCACTCCGCCATTAGTGAGATTGACAAGATGTCCTTGCGTGGGCTGTGTCAAAACTTGCAATGTCGGCTATGTTATTACCACACCATGCTCTTAGCATTAGTGCAAACAAGCGTCTATCCCCAACCCATGATGTCGATTGTATCTAAATTCATGGGCCGCCCTCAGAAACCTGTCCACCCTCGGATGGAGGAGCTGACGACATCAGGCATGCGTGGCCATGCTGCCGCCATGTTTATCTGAGTCGCACACACAGGGCCCAGACTCTTCTAACCATCCATTACTCTGCTGGGGACGCATCTCTTTATCTACCCCAGCAGACGCAGATTGGGCCCCCAACAGCCGTCCTTGTTCTCTCTTCTCACCTTGATTGCCGACCACCGAGACTCGAGCCATTAGTCTGTCTGTCCCCAGAAGACTTCAGCGTGGGGCACCGAGGTCGTGCAGGTCGGCCCCTGAGCTCCCACAGGCAGGGGGATGTTTGTCTTTCAATAACGGGGAGGCGCAGTCGATAAACACGTCTCAGATAGGACTGAACACAGTGGGGCCTTTTTTGCCTCAACTTCCCCAGGAGATTCCGGCACAGAATGAATTTGTCTCAGAGATTAAGGTGATTTACCTGCTATGTCTCTAAGATGGGCTGGACGCACAGCAATCGAAGACTGAATCTGCGGAGGGGCAGACTCAAATGTCTGCTCCTCCAGAATGTGGGTAGGTAGGAGAGCAGGACAACACACGCTCTGTGTAACTGGATTAGTTTGTTCTCCCTTTACTTCTATTGTCTTTAACAGGCTGAAGCGGGACCATGCCCACATTTCTTTGTTCTCAACACGGAATCAAGCATGGCTTGCAATTCCACAATGTGTGTCCGATACAGTTACTTTGTACTGGTGCCAGTTTGCAGAAAGGCTCTCAAGACAAAACAGGTCTGGGTCTCTGGATACAGTAAAAATGGGCCAGAGACAAGCTGTCTTACTAGGCAAAGATGACTATACTTCACTGGTTGTGAAAACAGCATTCGTGTATGTGGGGTTCAGACAATTACTCAGTACAGAGAATTAAACTACAAAACACCCTTGCCTTGAAAAGAACCTTAGCAGAACCTAAGATATTATAGCATGGCTGTTCCATCATGAATATGCATCATTACTCCTCTTGCCTCCCCCTGCTTCATCAGCAAAGAGGAAATAACAAAGACAATATCATTTTTCTCTCAGCCGGAGCTTCTGCGTGAGTTGCATCGGTGGCCATTCTAATTAGTCGTAGAGTTTCAGGAAGCGGTCTGTGAGTCTGTGGGTGGTGATGTGTGCTGGGAGTCTGAATCTCTCCTCCTATCAGGCTGAGATGAGCATGGAGACCTCAGATGACTGGCACAGAGAGAGACGAGCGAATCGTGAGTGTCATTGGAACAGGGCTAGGTGGTGTTGAAGAGGGGAAGAGTAAGGGGGGGAGAGGGATAAAGGATGCAACATGTTTGACTCCTACTTGAGCAGCTACGGCAAAAGTTGTGCAGAATTTTTCAGAGTCCAAGAGAGAAAACCAGCTCGTTACCACCAGTGGTTGTCTGACGCAGGATTTATATCTTAATAGAACAGGCTATTTAATAATGAATGGCTTTGGCTGCTGATGCAAGATTCTCTTTAGGATGAGCAGCTCAGCGGTTCCATGGTGAGGCAAGGAGAGAACATCCATCCAGCGGCATCCTGGTGGAGAGGAGTACACTCTCCTCACGGCGATCCTCACTGTGGTATTGAGCGAGTGAGGAAAACTTCTACGACTGATAGTGTCAGGAATAACTTTTTCCCCCATAGATGATGGCGGTTAAGTAGAGATTTAATAAGCTTTAGCAACTTCATTTAGGGAATCGAACGTGCTTGATAAGCCATGTGTATTATTATCATCCGGGATTAAGATCTTGAAATTACAACAATATGACTTCCCTCTATGCATGTACATGTCCAAATCACTCCGAATCCGAGTGTGAGGATTAAAAGTTCCCAGGCTGATTGTATTATCTTCCTGTGCATGTCTAGAACTTTAAACAGGGAAAATGTCTGCCAGGGTTAGTTCTGGGTTAGATGAGCAGCATTGACTCACACGGATGAAGGGAGGGAGAGGCAGTTCACTGAGCTTAGTTAGCTGGCCTCTCCTGCCTCCTTCACGGGTGTAATTCAGTAGAGCCTGCAGGCATGGATCCATGGTGGCTTTGGTATGTCCCCCTCCACCGCCACCGTCCCTCCCTTACTGCGGCTGGCAGTTCCGCTGAAAGAAGCAAACCATGGGCCATGCCTTTGGCTGCTTCTGGTCTCGCTGTCATGTCCAAAACGGGGGGTCAGAGAGAGTGCACTGACGGAGAGGAAGGGTAGGGGTGGGTGAGAGAGAGAGAGAGAGAGAGAGAGAGAGAGAGAGAGAGAGAGAGAGAGAGGAGAGGCCAGGTTATTTCTGACAGTCTGTCTTTCTATAATTTGCCTCGTCCCCATTGGCAGCCATGGTCCCGTTATCTAGAGGAGAGCGTCAGAGCCTCCCAGCTCTGTCCACACTGGTTTAAGCCATAGGTGGACAGTAATCGGGACCAAGCGAAAGCCGCTTGACTCACCCTCCAAGGAGGTCGGCAGGCCCCCGCTCTGCTCACTATCAGTACACCCTGGTCCCTGGAGGGAGACAGGCAAGGGGGCCAGCTCACCTCGCTTTCCCCTGAGAAGCAGGCCTGAATGGATAACTAGGGTGACTCATTGGGCCAGCGAGTGGGCAGCGATAACAAAGAGGAGCCTGAGAGGCTAAAAGAAGCTAGTGTTATCAGGCTACGTGATTAATACTGAGAATGATGGGAGCTGACACCTGCATACATATTCATCCTGGCCCAGGTAGCGAATAGAAGACATTAATCATTACACTCAAGCAGACTACATCTTCTAATTATACTTCACTGTATATAAACACTGAGTCCTAAGGGATTTCACACAGAGAGATTTACCGGTGGGATTCAACACCGGGGTGGTGCCTGTCAGCGGGAGAGAGAAACATGCGCACATATTGATGCGCACACATACACATGCGTACACACACAGGCATTTACACAAGCTCACGCTTCATTATGTCACACACAATTACCGTCCTGGTTCAGTCTCATTGAAAATCAGATCTTATTCATCTAATCACTGCATTTCCTTACCTTGACTAGATCAAGAGTACACAGAATAGTGAACGCCCTGCTTTGATCAGTCACATTAGACTCAATCTAGAATATACCTTTGTAGGGTGTATCAAGGTTAAAGAAAGCAGGGCAGGAATTTCCACTTAATTGGCTTGGGTGTATACAAGAACATGTTGACCAAGTGGAAGAATGTTAAGATCCAAGATGTCTGTTCATTATTTGTTTATTACTAAATCTACAAGCCTTTGGATGTGTAAAAAGCTGATTGTGATGCAGTAAAATCTATAAATCCTTGATGGTATCATCAGTGCAGTGCTTCATAAGTAGTATGACGCACTGCAACATACACCTGAGACTGGTGTAAAGATCTACTCCACGGTGCTTGAGTAATCCAACCAGGTCCTGAACCGACACATCAAAGCTCTCTCTCACGGCCAGCTCAATCCTTCTCTGTATCAGTGATGCTGCCAGCGCTGTTTCTCTGAGACTGACAAGAGGCAATCTTCCCCTGATATCAGATCTGAGGCATGGGTGAGACTTATTGTATACAGAGAAGACAGACAGCGAGGGCTGGATCGTGTCTCTGCTAGGGCCCCTTCACCTCTCAGGTTCATAGTCAATGTTCGCATTGGCCAGCATCTATTTATCCATTCTGGGATTTGTGCTATGGTCACACTAGCCGTTTGACTGTTGTGCGATGGTGGGTTTTCATACCCCTGGATGGTCATTGCAAGCTGAAGGATGTGTGTGATCAGAGCAACTTTGATCCCGCTGTTATTAAAAAAAGTACATCCAAGTGAAGGTGATGATATTTGCATTAAGGAATCTCTATCAAAAGAATCTTTCATTGAAAATGAGAGGGCGGTAGTAGTAGCGGCTTACTTTTTAAACCTTCTCGTTCTCAAAATTGGTAAAAATTGAATTCAATGCGAGCAAACAACCGACGAGATCCTTCACAAAAACTCTCTTTTTCGTGGTTACATGAGTCTACAGTAGACAGTTCAGCTCTCAGGAGAAAAATCTGACGGCAGATCTTCCAATTAAGAGTAAGAGAAATTAAAGTGATAGAGCTTCGATCAAGGCCTAACATTCAGGCATCCAGCTGATAGCACTATCAAATCACGACAGTGCACATTTTGGCATGAAATAGGAATAGGAAGATGTAGCCAGTCTTCGGAGATGAGTAATGTAGATCAGTGGAAGACAGACCCGGGAAAGCCTGAGGTCGTGGTGGGAGTTCAAACTGGGAAACAAAGGGCACCCTCTAAGACATAAATCGAGCATCAAAGTGCAGCCTATTGTGTCCCTGTCAGCGACTCAGCACAAGCATAAACACATCATTTCTGTTTGGTCTCTAGACATGTCAAGCCTCACTCCCACCAGATTAAAGATTGCATTACAAATTAGAACACATGAACAACGATGCAGAGTGGGAAGCAGCGATTGACTTTGTGGGTTAGTGTGGATTAGTCTAAATCATTAAACCCCAGGGCCTGCAATCCCAGTGCTAAACACACAACGTTTCCATGAAGCTAATTTTGCCATCAGCTTTGGCTCACGTGCTAAACAAATTCTTTACCCAAAAAAACTAACCATTATAAATACTGCAGAAAACATAGTATTTTAAGGGAGTGGGGGAATCACTCAGTAATCAGATCATGAAGTAATTTGTTTGTGGCATTTACATGAGATAGAATTAAACTCTGCTATGCTGGAAGGTCAGTTCACTCGCATGACTTTTAGTGGTCTGTCAATTGAACAGCAGGTCACCTTACTATACATCTCATTTTCATCTAGGAGACTTCTCTCTTAGTGTTGGTCTACCTTATCTGAAGAACAACGAGTCTCTGGATTGATAAAACAAAAAACATGAATAGTACATGCAGTAAGATGTTCAATAGCTTCCAGTCAATAGTTCAATAGCTTAATAGTCTATGCTCCTTTTTTGACATGAATCTCCTTTACATCCTGGTCACGATCTTACTGAAGCCTGATTGATACTCCCAGAAAGATGTCTGGCCTTTCCAGTTTGCTGTGGTGTGTGTTTCTACTCTATGCCCTCAAAGAATAGACTTGACCTATACTTGTGACCCATGTCCATTTGTCACCATGTTCCTCGGCAGGGTCATTTGTCCTGCTGGGGGCGATGTAACAGGGCTCTAGTGGGGGTTGCTGGGAGTTGGAGGCAGTGACCGTGCGGTACCATGCTTTACATCAGTTCATCCATGTCGCCCGACACAGACGCTTCACCCTAACGGAGTGGCTGAGACCACATCACTGAAGACAAATGTGCTCTGGTAAATTGCAGTGTGCTCTCAATCCCATTTTCCAATGATGCTATTGATCAAAAGAGAACAGCGATGTCCTTAGGCCACTCCCCCGTCACACAGGCGTTCGTGGTGGCTCACCACTACACTGTGGCATGACGGAAAGGTCACCACATGTTGTTACATCAGAACATTACACGTCAATTTGTTACCACAAAGTTCAGTGAAGATGTACCGTGAAACAAGACCGGTGACCGGTAAAATGACTGAATTTCCTCAGCATACTATGAATGGATATTATGTCTGTTTAATGAATGGACTGCAATCTACATGAGTTAAAAATAACTGTATCCGCTAAAGAAGTCTTATTCGTTTTACTTTTCAGCAGTTGATTGCTATTCAATAGCTAATTGCAATTCAAAAGCCCAAAGGGAAGTAATATAAAATACTAGAAGGCCGAGTGTATCAGAGAGTGCGGGTGGTCTGGGGACAAGACAGAAAGCTTCTGTGGATGTAAAGGACAATTTCACAGGTGGGAAACCAGAAAAGCGTGTTACTACAGGCCGAGAGACCTGTTTAGCTCCGTCTCACATTATGCTAATGGCCCTAAAAACCTGGAATGTTCACGCATGGGTGTCTGACGACTGTGATTTCCCCCATGCTCACAGGATCCAGAGCACAGCCGAGCCACATTCCCAGTTGATATGCTTTCTGATCACTGGCTCCTTAATGAAAAGCAATTAGCAGCATATGTTTGCAATTCACTGGCAGAATATGTGCTCCATCTAATTGAAACTAATCGACTTCGGTAAATTCTACGCTGAGGCGCTGCTCAGATGGGGAATATGAAATATGAGCCCAACTCCATTGACTAAAATGTCCCTGTCTTTGTCTGCCAGAATCACTGTTTGAGTAAGTAGTTAGAAACGTACATCAAGGTACGCCTTCAGGCAAGAATATGGAAATCTGTCCACTCACAGTGTCCGCAGTCGCTTTGAGATATGTGAGATAAGATGGAAGGAGAAGAGCTCTTAATATACTCCTATGGGTCCAATAATAACTATGAAACGAGAGTAGAATATACGTCCGTGCCCTAAGGTCTGACCTCACCACATCCCTACGGTTCACTCCTGCTCATATATACAGTGCGTTTCATCAGAATTCGCTGCAAAGTTTGGCTGATAGGTTCTTTGTTCTTATAGCAGATAACTCTTATAGCTAGTGTAGCATGATAAACAGATCATGCATCATTTGCAGGCTTTCTTAGTCCATCAGTGTCTTTTCCAGCATACACAGTATTACTTAGGTAGACTATTGTCATCAATATATAATGTTGAGGCAGTTTACCACAAAAAGATAGGGGTGAGAATGCTGCTTTAGAAATCTATAGAATCAGATAGGCTAGATGTGAGATAGGTGACATGATAGTCTTGCATTTATTGGTACTCTGTAGAGGTGAGATTCAACACCACAGGAGATACCCAGGTTTCCATGCCAATACATAAAGCTTTGCTAATACACAGAGACCCCTGCATGGAATTCTACAGTGAAAAATAGAAAGGTAATCAAATCTAGACTAGCAGCTGTTCTGACACACATGGTGATATCATGCCATTCCAATAGGACTGTCATTTCTCTGCTGACAGAGTTCCTCTGACAGGCTTGGCACAAGTCAACTCACTGCTTCCTTTTCAAACTGCAGACGTCACTCCACAACACAACACCAGTCATGCCCAATATCAACACGAGCCACACACACTGATACCTGTTGTTGAAATGTGAAATATTGTTGCTGTTGAGTGTTTGTCCATCCGGATATGACACAAGCATGCGTCTGTCCTGAGTTATTACTATGCAGTTCAATCTCTGAGACAACACAAGCACCAGACTAGAGAAGACAGGTGTCTGGAAACATGCTTAATAACATGGCAGCACAGACAGCCACCTGGATCCACACAGTGACTGGGAGAAGACAACTTATCATCATGCATTATGTTCAATGGATATTTGTTTGCTCAAAGTGAAATGTGCATATTGAACCTGAAAGAACAACAGGTATACATTTCTTTCAGAGGTTTTACTTTACTCTACAGATTGGTCAAACATTCAAACGTGGACAGTTTCTTTTCACTAAAATGAATTCTGAACAGCTGTTGAGCTATGATGCTATTTAACCTGTCTTGTTTCATAACAGCTCTTTTCAAGGTTTACCCAATCATATGCTTTAAAAATATAGCCAATTGCATTTGGACTGTGGCAGAAATATTGACTTTTTCCTCCTGACTTTGGAGCAGTCCCACTTGCTTTTAAGGGTCACTGTATTGATGTTCTGTTGATCATTTCAAGGGTACGACACATTTAAAACACAATTTCCACCAAATATTTATATTTAGTTTGAACCCAGGTAGGGAACAACATAAGATTCTTGATGATCTCTGCAGACCAGAACATTCACTTATTCTCTGGAAGTGGGAGTCAGGTGGCTGAGCGGTTAGGGAAGCGGGCTAGTAATCAGAAGGTTGCTGGTTCGATCCCCGGCTCTGCCAAATCACGTTGTGTCTTTGGGCAAGGCACTTCACCCTATTTGCCTCGGGGGGAATGCCCCTGTACTTACTGTAAGTCGCTCTGGATAAGAGCGTCTGCTAAATGACTAAATGTAAACGTAAGTGAGAAAAAGTGGAGGGAGAGTTGTTTGGTATTCAAGGAATCACTTCAACATGGATGCAGAGATCAGATGTAGGTAGAGAAGACCTCAAAAAGGTCAGTCTCATTAGATGTCCCCTACTTGGTTTTCAGTGATTTGGCCTCCACGGTTTCATTCACAGGCTCCGAGAGCCTCTTCAAGGCCATCAATGACTGTCAACAGCATTGACAGAAAGCCACAATTATCCTCGGAGGGCAATTATGTCTGACAACAATGGCATAATTTACATGTACTTTCAGGTAACTAAGTAGACGTGTTATGTGAGTGCTTAATTGCTGCAGTTGGCAGGTTTCCTTCAAGCCTTTAATTGATCAATGACAAATATCATACCAGTCAGCAAAAGATTAGTCAGCGAAAGACTTCCAATTAGTAATTCATGAGGGTTGATGGGGAGGTGTCCAGGGGCCTGGGGGAGTTTTCCTACTACCCAGGGCTCAGAGATTAATATTCATCTACGGTCAGAGGAGAGACAAGGAGACCCTGAAACTACTGAACTGCTTGTGGAGAAAAACAAAATTCCAGGAAAGATCCAACTTTGTTTAATGTGATGACTTATACGGTTTAGTGACTTATGGTCACAGACTTATCATGTATGTGAAGCATGCAATACCTTACCTTCCAGTGTCAGCACCAGAAACCACAACAGATGATGAATCCCAAACAGAAATCCTCCTTCACTGCTGACTATCCCCAGTGACACATACAGTAAAAGTCATCCTAGTCGCTCACACCCTGGCTGGTCAACATGTCCCAGCAAATGTCTTCTTAGCTAATCACTTTGGCTTCAGAACATTGACTCTCTGATGTATGGGTGGAAAGTATGTTGGTTTATGTGCTTGACTTTGCGCTGAAGCCAAATGAGAAAGGGAGTCTTTGACTCTTCTGAACCCTCTCACAGCTTAAGTGACATTTAAGTGGATTTATGTAAGACATCCCCCTGTCATCGTCAGTCACTTTCACCCCTCTCAGAATCATACGGAAACCCCTGCTAAGACTAATTATTTCAAATGGGAAATTTCTCCATGTCTCTTGATTGGATTAGAGGTATTTTGTTTTTGAGTGCATGTGGTAAAAATCATATGACAAACCTGCTCAAAGTGAATCCCTTTTTCAAACAAGTTGATTTGTGCTTGAAATGTATGCTATGGTTTTGCAAGTTAGATTGTGGTTGAATTTACATAAATTCACATGTTTATTTGTGTCTACAGTTTGTGTGGGTGTGTGCCTGCGTGAGGGAAAGTAAAATATAGAGAAATGTACAGAACAGCAGTCAGCAATGAAACAACCCAATTCTAGTGGGAGTTCATTAATTCAGAGTAAAAGGGACTTGATGAATGGCTAGTCTGTTTCTGTATGTTAATTACCCTTTATTTTCACCCTAATTAGTATCAGCAACACATTTCTAGTCTGTTGCACTGTGTGAAAATACTTTCCTTGATTTAGCTAATCCCTGACCCCCTGTAACATTTGCTTGATCAAAGCCCTTTTTATCCTCAGCAGCAAATGCAACATGTAATATCACTCAAGGTTTAGATCTAAAGGCTAAAACAGTATGACGCTAACGAAATATTAATTTCCCACAAAACGTCACTTCTCAGAAGGTCAGTGAATAGCTTAATGGCTTCAGAGTTTTTGAAAACATCCGCTGAAGCCTCCATATATAGTTCCTCGGTGGGAAGGGAGATGCAGAGAGCGAGGTGCCGGGACCTCAGGGTTGGTCTGTCTGTGAGGAGCCTAAGACAGCCAAGGAGCCCTAGGCAGCAGATTGGGCTGGCTGTCCATACTTCACCAGAGACCCGGTCTTGACTGATCCGCTAACAATTGCATCAAAAGCATGGGGGGGAAATCAGCCACGTCACAGCAGGGGCTAGCTGCTGAGAGAGATCCGTCACCCACGCTGGCCCCTGGGCACCAGTAGGTCTCTCTCTCCGTGTCTTGTCCTTTCTCTGTCTCTCCCTCTCTCTCCATTATTCCTCTCCCTCTCCTTCCTCCTGATGAGGCTGCCTGTCGGCGGCAGGCTGAGCCATGCTGGAGCTGGTATCAAAGCCTTCCTCCCCTGGTGTGACATTCACAGCATTTCAATTGAGCCATCAATCTGTCAAGCCTCACTGCTGCTGAGCCAGAAACCAGTGTATAGGGAGAGAGGAGAAGAAGAACGGAAGAATGGAAGGAATATATCTTTTCCCTTTTTACCACCTCTCCTCTCGGTAGTTAGGGTCTATCGAGCACAATATGTCCCAAACAAAATGGGAAATGGTGGAGCCATTCAGCGCCAGCTGAGACTAGTCATTTTCAGCCTTGATTTCTATCCTCATTTCCTCATCAACCGCTGGGTTTTCCTGTGATGACAAAGTTTTGATTAATTACGCATCTTTTTTTCCGTCTTTTTCTTTCCGTCTTGCTCTCTTCCTGTATTTCTTGCCCTCTCTCTTCATCTCTGTCTCCATCTCTCTCTCTTTATCCCCCATCTCCTCTCCCCCTTCTCTGTTGTTTAATTTCCGTTTCTTATTTCCTGACTCCTTTTACGTGTGTGTTTTCTCTGCTCTTCCTGGGTGGTGTCAGACCAAGCTCCTGTAAGGAGGAGATAAAGCCGTCCAGCCGGGCAGGGCCACAGCTGTCCCCGTCTGACTTCCTGGACAAGCTCATGGGTAGAACGTCTGGCTATGACGCCCGCATCCGACCCAACTTCAAAGGTACTGTACATCAGAGCAGTACCCTGCTTCTCTGTAAAATATCCCAGACAGAGCACTTACAAATATACATAGAGGCTTTCTCCAACGCCTGAAAATTTGTTGCCGCAAAATGGGTGAAATTGAAGAGCTGATCCTCCTGCCACATGGTTTGAATGAGTAAAATCGAAAAATAAGCTAAGGTTGACTTCTACAGGATGCAGGGATGTGGACTAATTTGTCCCAAACCACTGATATCTTTCATTGATCTTTTTACAGGGGAACCTGTAAATGTCTCCTGCAATATATTTATTAACAGCTTTGGGTCCATCACCGAGACAACAATGGTAAGACATTTCTGAAGAAAATGAACTATTTTTTACAAATACACATCCAGGAATTAGAAAGTAGCTGAACGTCATTTAAGCATGATAATTGAATGCCCTTCCTGAAAAATATCAAGATTAGGCACCTTTTCATTTTCAACTTCTCATCGCTCTGATAGCGATCTTATAAAAAAAAAAAAAAAAAAGCAATATCTTTCTCAATCGTTCGCTTCTCAGTGATTTAAAAAAGAGCCGTCCAAACTCTCCCTGTTCAGCCTGCTGGTCCATGGCTAATACAGTTCTTTGTTAATACTCAGAGTGTCAAACCTCCCAACGTTTCTGGGGCACATCAGACCAACCTTCAGACCATAGGGTCAGTGATGCACTGATAATGAACTGTCCGCTCCGCAATTAAAATAAAACATTGAGAAAATTGATGAAACGAGGAGAGAGAGGGGAAGGGAAGGATCCTTCACAGGCTTGTGGTTTGGTCAGCAGAAAGTTATGATGACCCGGTGTAAAGGTTGTCATGTGGAGTCCCAGAAGGCCAGTGTTTCAGTCAGGCCATTTGGGGCGAGAGACAGGACATTACTGATGTCACTGTTAGGCCTGGATACAGCCTGGCATATAGAAAGGACAGAGACAGACCTTCAGTTAATAAAGGTATACTTGCGAAACTTCAGGTGAGCATGTTAATATACCCCGAAATGAATTGGGCATGATCATCTGGGTGCTTATCATCCATCTCATTAGTTCCTGCACTAAAAATACTCAATTTAATTAACAGTAATTGCAGGTGATTATTCCTATCAGGGTTCTCACTGAGCAGATCACAAACTGATTTAGCTAATTAAAGGTGTGAGGCCAGGCAACTGCGTCATCATATGATCACCCAAGCATGAACATGAGGACGTATGACGCATGCCATACTGTTGGTCCTTCTACAGGACTACAGGCTCAATGTGTTCCTACGGCAAAAGTGGAATGACCCCCGACTGGCATATAGTGAATACCCCGATGACTCTTTGGACTTGGATCCCTCCATGTTGGACTCCATCTGGAAGCCTGACCTCTTCTTCGCCAACGAGAAAGGGGCCAACTTCCATGAGGTCACCACTGACAATAAACTGCTGAGGATCTTCAGAGATGGCAGTGTGCTATATAGTATAAGGTGAGCAGTTCATGATAAAAACTGGCATCTCAAAACAAATCTATGGCTTTTTTTGGAGGCCGTAAATCAATTACACAAATAAACCCTATGATATTGATGACCATAGGTGAATTTAAAAGAAATACACAAGTTGGTTTGCAAAGACTTTGAAGTCTCTCTAGGACTAAGACTAAATGATTGCGGTTGAAGAACAGAGGCTTCATTCATTACTGTGCAGTTGTGGGCGATGTTCGGAGCCGAAAGTGTGTGCGCTAACACAGCACTAGAGAATGGCTGTCTGCGAGTAGTGCTTGTTGCTTTCGTCTCTCCACTGGGCAATGCATTACAGCAGGTAATTACACAGCGCTCTCTTACCCAAACTCCTTAATAGCGGCGGCTCTTCCACACGGCTCCTTGAAGGCTTAATGCGTCAGCGTGGCAATAAATAAAAGGAGGGATGTGTTCGCCAATTAGTTTGCTATTACGGTAGAGTCATGCAATCAATTGGCACCGTAACTTAGTTCGTGCTTTGAAAACTACTTTTGTGATAAAGGGAAAATGCCATTTAGGTCACATTTGACGTTTATCATGGTTGTAGACTATAAAAACGCCTGCCAAGAAAGATTGTGTCTTGTTTAAATTAAGCGGAATTCGCTTTAGTAGCCTGCAGCTCTGCATCTGTCGTCTTTGCGTCTAACTTCAGACCTACGTTGTAATTCTGCTCACTCTATCCATCCCCTGCTTACCTTCACTACCTATATGTGCCCTTTTCTCTCTCTGCATGTCTATCCCAGGCTGACTCTTATCCTGTCCTGCCCTATGGACTTGAAGAATTTCCCAATGGACATTCAGACCTGTACCATGCAGCTTGAAAGCTGTGAGTCCTTTATTTTCCTCCCTACCAGTGGCGAAAATCTGCTAGCAAATTTGGGGGGGACAATTATATGACATTTTCTCAAGAGCAATTCCTGAGGGGGACACCAAAATTACTGCTGTAACACATAGCCTACATTGTAATATGTTAAATGTATATTATTAATATTATTTACATTTTCTTATGCTTACAGTGATTTATTTGGGGGGACAAATCATATTTTTCTCAGGATGGGGGGGGTCGCGTCCCCCCCGGGGATTTCCGCCTATGCTCCCTACCATTCCTCTTTTCATTGCCTCCCTTTCCATTTTCACACTCTGGCTTATTATGACATATTCTTCGAGACAGAGTAAAATTAATTCACCATCCTTTCTTATGTAGTCTAATTATTTTTCTAACGCATTCTTAGTTTTCATTAATGAGATGAAGATTGTGCTTTCTGACATTGCACTGTGCAGTTAATTGTGGGTAACCCAGAGGAACAAATTAAAAGTGTAGCTTTCAGCCACAAATGTTTCTGAAGGCTAATTGAATTCATGTGCAGCAGATCTAAATTGTAAATCAATTCATGAAAGGAACTTGAGTAAAGTCCCTGGCAAATCTTGTGGATAACATGTCCTACCTTATTACGTTGATCGAAGCTAAGGTAAGGGAAAATAGAACAAAAGTCCATTCAACACCCCCTTGCCCTTGTCACAGATAGCATCTGCCCTCATGAAACCAATTTCTCGGATATCAATAATGAAACTTTCATTTTGTGTTCTTATATTACATGACCCACCTCTATAGCTTTTTGGTGGCTTAATTCCACCATGAGAAAAAAGTACCAAAGTCATAGCAAATGAGCACAGTGAAGCAAAAAATTCATCTTGAGCTGGCAGTTCAAGATACTGTATCTAAAACACCTGAATAAGCCAAGCTGTGTAGTGGTATCTTTATCTGCTTCCTCTCTCCGTCTCAATAACGGAGGCATCTCTTGATTTTTCCCTTGCAATTAAAGTTTTCAGTTTGACATACATAAATATTTAGTTGTGTGGCAATCCTTGCACATGCATGTTGCCCTAGATGCTCAGGTACTAGAGGCCGAGGAAACAGGGGAATGTCATCCCAGTAGTGTAAGGCGGGCGGGCAACCAGGTGGGTTTTAATACCTGTCAGCACCATTAGCGGATACCTAATCATTTCTGATTAAGGGGGGGGCATCCTCAGCCGTGCTCTAACACGGCTAGCCAGTTCTGTTTTTGACAAGTGTTAGTACACCCCCCAAGGGTGTCATCACCTTGGCTGACGAGGACACTGTGAGGACACTCAGGTTTTACAACCACACACTGTGCCAACACTGCCCCCCACCCCACTATTCACGGAGAAAGGGTGGTGTGTGTGTGAGAGAGAGCGAAAAACAGGGTAGGGATGAATAAAAGAGATGGTATGGTATGTGTGGTGTGCATGTGGACTGTGCAGGGGAGGGCGTTGCGAGGAAAATATATATATTTGGGATCCTAACATGAAAGTTAAGACCAGGGCTGTTTGCTGGCCTATCATGCCCTGGGCTCATGTAGATAAAAATAGCCCTATCTATAAGATTATGCCTTATTGTGGCACATCAAAGTCCTATATGTGCAGTTTATCCTTCCTCAAATTTGACTCTAAGCTGTCATGTGTTCTTATGACCCAAATCAGAATCATGAAATAGAAATAAATAGCTTCCGTTGGACAGTAAGTCTGTCTGACGCAAGTCCAGGGTTCAGCACAGACACTAATCTATAGCCTGTGCTTTTAATAATATCAAGGCAGCATCCTAGAACGTCTCAAACACAAACCATTTCCTCAGCTTCCTCACCTAGTCAACACATTCACTGCCCACCTCACACCTCGCCTTTTTAACTTCACACATTGAATCATTCATTCGATTGTTGACGAATGAATGCTTTGTAGCTGAGCACCACCTTATGAAAACATTGCTATTCCACTCGCTCATGAGGGAAGGATGTGTGACTGACATGGAACCCTCCTCAGGAGTGAGATTGTGGTCTTCGTTTTCCAATGAGTTGAGCGAACAGAGGGATAATATCTTGAATAATTGATATATTTGTAATGTGGGCCCCAAGGGGACCCGATAGACATTCGTATTATTCAGATGTGTCAAGAGTTTCCAAGGCATTATTGCATGCCGCATGCATTTTTTATGCACTTGTGATATGGAACCTTTGAGGAGAAACCAGCACTCCAAAGGTGAATGTGTGTATGTGGACGAGGTGTGTGTGTGTGTGGTGTATTTGTGCAAGGGTAATTATAGTCACCTGACATGGTCTGAGTGGTCACACATAGCTATGGTCAGGTGATGTGTGAGCTTTCCCAGAACCTCACCAAACCAACAAGGTCTGTAAATATTTAGAGGTGCAAACACATGTTAGGAGGAGTGCGAGGGCAACCTTGCATCCATTAAGCCATCAGCTCGATGTGTGTGCTAACATCACTCGCTGACGTGGATGAATGCTCCTCACGTGCACCCTTGTGTTCGACCTTCAAACCTCCGTTCTGTCACTTGGGAAACTGTGGCGTGTGACCTTTCTAATGACAAACACTCAGCGCCCGGGGTGGGAGGGTTGGAGAGGGGGGGGGGGGGGGGGGGGGTTGGCAGCTGGACTGAGGGATGTCACTATCTTTCATGCCCCCAACATCCCACCACCACCACCACCACTTTTCTCTTTCCTTCAATGACAATTTCTATGCTATTACATCTATTTCTCACTCTCTTTTTTATCTCTCTCTCCCTCGATCTCATACCAAAGTTGGGTACACCATGAATGACTTGTTCTTTGAGTGGATGAGTGACGGGCCGGCCGTGCAAGTGGCTGAGGACCTGACTCTCCCCCAGTTTGTGTTGAAGGAGGAGAAGGACCTGGGCTACTGCACCAAGCATTATAACACAGGTAGGACCACCCACTGTCCTCTCAGTACGTACATCACACAACCTTCCTGCTATGGCTTTAAATATAGCATCTGCCCATCTGGCCACACTGTTGATTCTAAAGCTCATTTGGCTCTTTTGCTGACTATATTCCATTGTGTGACTGCAGGGAAGTTCACCTGCATCGAGGTCAAATTCCACCTGGAGCGTCAGATGGGCTACTACCTGATCCAGATGTACATCCCCTCCCTCCTCATCGTCATCCTCTCCTGGGTCTCCTTCTGGATCAACATGGACGCTGCGCCCGCCCGGGTGGGCCTGGGGATCACCACGGTGCTCACCATGACGACCCAGAGCTCGGGCTCCAGAGCCTCGCTGCCTAAGGTGCCCAGCGAGAAGCTTCGGTTCAGCTCGTCCGGCCAGGCAGCCGTCACAGTGCAGCACTACTTTCACATGAGTTTTTACATTGTATTAAACTTAGCACACGCTACGTTAGCATATCTATAGCGACATACAAATAGCGACAGCCACAGATCAGTATTGGTCTGGTCCAGATTGATACTGTCGCCTTAGCTACACGTGTTGGTCCATACTATCCCCTTAACTGTGTCATGTGACCATCCCCCAGCTGATGGTCCTGACATGTTGTGACACATCCTCTCTGTATGGATGCTGCTGAGCAGGGCTTTCCCTGGCTCTTGACTCTGACCTCTCCCCAGGCTGTGTGTCAAGCTCTTGTGTCATGGTGACTCATTAGATTATTCCGGGCCATTCTGTGGAGTGTGGGTCAATAAAATCCCAGGCTGAGGGTTGACCAGAGCATTACCGGTTCTGCCCCCCACCTCCTGCCTCATTGATTGGTAAAGGATGAGCAGGTGACCTTGCGTATCCTCTCGTACAGGTGTCCTACGTGAAGGCCATTGACATCTGGATGGCGGTGTGTCTACTGTTTGTGTTTGCTGCTCTGCTGGAGTACGCAGCGGTCAACTTTGTCTCGCGGCAACACAAGGAGTTCATCAGGCTGAGGAAGAAACAACGACGGCAGAGAATAGTGAGTGCAAACACACACACACACACTAGCAGACACACACAGGTGTACTGACACAGTTACCAGACACACACATAGGCGCTGCTGTCTCCTCTTATAACACTGACTTCTGCCTCTTGTTGTTGTGGGTTGCAGTACCGTATATTTAGGCACTCACAACAGCACCACACTACATCTGGCTGTCACATTACATGAGGGAGATGAGCTTGTTTCCATGGTGAGCACTGACCTGCACAGAACCGCTCCCCTGTCATTCCTTTCTACGGCTGGTCGACGGAACAACAACCAGCCCACCAACCTGATATTGACGGGGAACACGGCCAGTAACTGAAACTATGGAGCAGTATCACTAGCCAGAAGGTCACTGCGAGACAGCGAGATAGCATCCAAAACAGGAGGGCAGCTGGTTTTAACTACCATCTCCTACTATTGATTCTATTCCACTTCATTTCTGTTGCAGCACAACTTTGGGATTTTCCCAGTTGATTTACCTTTACTGAGTCAAACAACCAATCCAGTTGTGGACAGTAACCAAGAGGTTGTTATAATGCAAGACAACAGATGTGACAGAATTTGCTCTGAAAAGCAAGAAAGTCTCAAAACATTGTATTTTATGGTTCTCAGATAGCTGGGCAGCTTCCCAGACTTGAAGAAGAGCTCTATAACTGTTCATGCAGTAATCATGTACATGTACTGGACTGTCTATTTGCCCTGGATCAATACCAGAGGTGAAGAGAAGGGGAGTGAGAAGGAACTCCTCCGCATCCTCCTCCCTCTCTTCCTTCTCTCCTCTTCACATCATTTGCACTGTTACTCCCATTGAGTTTTGCAAGCGAACCGTCCATCTGGGATGAATTGATGTCTGGCCTTGTGCTGAGAGAGATGTTGACAGGCCGATGCTGTGCACCTAACACCTCCAAGCAGCCAGGTTTAATCAATAATTCCCTGAGAAGAGGAAGAGGAAACAGAGGAGAGCATTCTGACCCTGGCTGTAAGCCGACATGTTCTTTATGAGTGCTGAGCACTGCGGAGCTGTTCAAACTGAAAAGCACACATGGATGTTTTTTTTTAAACCCAAATGCTAAGTTTTGGAGGATATTCTTCACAGTCTTCAAAGCTAACTCCCCTGGCTACAGCCGTGAATGATGAATTATATCACTTCCAAAACGTGCATGCATCAGTGCCTCTCCAACTTAAAGGCTAAATAGCATGGCTTCTTTTCCATTTAGTCATGCACTGCCATATTTTATGAATTTGATGTCCACATCTCTCATTACTATTTGTGGCTCAGTGCAGGTACTGAATTTGAACGAAGCATGGAACATACATTGCTTTCAGGAAAAACAAACATGAAAAGCAGATTAGTACTAAGAGAAATCTTTTTTTCCACAAGAGCCTTGCGAGTATATAACCTCAGTAAAAACACATTCTGTATCAATATCTTGAACCAACCAACCATAAAAACAAGGAGAAACCACTCATCTAGATACTCAGATAACCGAATGGCTTTGATAGCAACACTTTTAAGTTATTTTCCCCCCAACTTCTCTACTTTCTCTTTCAACGGAGGTCTTTGCCAGTATGCCGGGAAGTGTCGAGTCACTGGGGAAAGTGACCGACATGCCTGGTAACAACGGGACTGTGATGCAGCACTGCAGCGCCTGTGCCAGGGTAAAACTCACCCCTGTCACCCCTGACCCTCAAACCCAATGTGTCCTGCGACCTCTGAACCCCCAAGCCGAATGTTCCCTCACTCCCCAGTCTTGTAAACCTACTCGCCAAGTTAACTTGCTTTTCTCGCCTCTTTGACCTCTCTCCGTCCACCAACCCACCCTTCTCTCCTTTATCCATGTGTCAAGGGCTGTCCTGGGGTTGATTTAAAGTGAAGTGCCCTTCTGTGTTTTCAGCTCCAGATGTATACTTGTCCTCCCCTGTCATCACTTTGAGAACAAACGTGTTTCACCTTCAATGTCTTGTCAGAGAGTACCAACTTTTTTTTTTTTTTTTCAAGGAAGTCCTTAGGGTTAGGCAAGAGCGTTGGCATGTACTTATCACTGGGTTTTGACCACACTGTCCTTGCTGATTTCTAAATACATTTACAATACATTTAGCCCACAACTTTTGGCTAACACATGACATCACCCTTCAAATTTAAAACTAAAAACACATCCACACCACACTCCCCAGAACACTGCATTACAGGACATTTTATGACTCACTCCCACAACAAATCACAAAGTACGTAGCAACTGAAGCTAGCTTACAGGGGCCATGACAGCAGAGCAGAGGCTGAGTACCTATTATCTTTGGTGAAACGCATCATTAGACTTCAGCACATGATGCACTGTATCGTTTAGGTAGAAGTAGAGGAGATAATTAAGCAGTGCAAGAAGAGCTACAACTCTTCATCCCTCTGTTGTAAGGTACAATTTGTCATCGAGCCCACAGAGAAACGGTGAGTTTCCAGAATGTTCTACTGTCAGCCTTGGAGCAGGAGAAGCCAGGGAGACAACTTTTAATGGAAGGAGGGAACTTGAATTTAGACTTGAAATGGTTGGCAGATTGCCATGTTCTGACTAGGTCCTACTCTGAGGTTAGACTGACCAGAAAGACCATAATGACTTTGATCACAAATACATCACATGCTACAGGGCTCAGCCTCTCTTACAAAGTTAACACAGGTGAGACACAGACCACAGTTCTCTTGACAGGAAAGGGTAGTCTCCAATCATTGCTCCCCGACAAGTCCACCAGCCAAAGATGAGATGTGAAGTTAGGCGGAGTACCAGAGAGCTGCCAGGGTCAAAGAGAGAAAGAGACAAGAGGTCAATTCACTCAGAGCTCTCACCCAGACTACTAATCACCCAATTTAGATCTCACATCTCCACTTTCCCTGCCAAAGCGCATCTCTCAAGGTGTCAGGACTGTCAGAGTTAAGCTACATGTCGATTAATATTCTCTAGAAAGAGAGGAAATAGGGTATTTTACTCAGTGGGAAACAGTGCCCTGCCATCCATCACATGGTGATGTGGCCCATTGTGAGTTTTTTGTTCAGACCCTGATTTTTGCTGAGCAATTTTGAGAGATTCCTAATTCGGTAAGTTTGGAGAAAGAAAAAAATGTGTGTGTCCTTATCGAAAAGACATGGAGGTTAATTTTTCAAACTCTGGTAATTCAACTTTCCTTTTCATTCTAAAACAGCAGCTTCATTACTGCCTCTTTTCTGTCTGAGTAGTCTCTGCGGTAGGCTCACAAAAACCCCATCTTAATTTGATCCAAATTGGATTAAACACTATTGACCTAAAATATCTATCCCGACAGCAGAACAAAGATGTTTGGAAACAAACCTCCAGGCATACCCCAAGTCAAATGATCAAGCATGCCTAGTGTCCTGCCACTTCTGCAGGCATCACACTTTCCCGTCTCCACTCTCCCCCTCTTGTTCAACTACACCCCATTTGCCTGCATTTGGAAATCACCCACTGAGGAGAGGTGGCCTATGAGCTCATCCAAGTTGACAGCAAGAGGCCAATCTGTTTTCCAATGTGTTTCGTTCCACAGGAAGAGGAACTGGTGAGGGAGAGCCGTGGGTTTTACTTCGGGGGTTATGGCCTGGGTCACTGCCTGCAGACCAAGGATGGCACTGGCGTGGAGGGCGCCTCGGTCTTTGCCCCGCCGCCACGAGTAGCCACCATACACGACAGCGAGGCGCTCCGCAAACGCTTTGTGGACCGGGCCAAGCGCATCGATACTATATCACGAGCTGTCTTCCCCCTGAGTTTCCTCATATTCAACATCTTCTACTGGGTCACATACAAAGTGCTGCGACATG
This sequence comes from Osmerus mordax, assembly GCF_038355195.1. Lineage (NCBI taxonomy): Eukaryota > Metazoa > Chordata > Actinopteri > Osmeriformes > Osmeridae > Osmerus > Osmerus mordax. The sequence continues at coordinate 10,741,700 of NC_090061.1, forward strand.
AGGACATCCATGCAAACTTGTAATTGGCTCTCTCATCTCCAGATACCCTCCTCCTCAATGTTTCTTAGCGTTAAGAGCTTCTTAACGAATCTGGGAAACCCGGCCATTGCAAGTGAGGATTTTTTGGGGAGGCGTATTCTGCTGCGACATTGTTGTTGATGCTATAGCCTACACTACGTGCTCAGGTGCGTTTTCAGAATTGCAGAGAGAAAGAGAAAAAGAGGGGGGGAGGGGCAGAGTGAACAAATGTTATTGTTAGTTTATTGTTTGTTGTTGGGTTCTCTTCGTCTTTGTCTTCTAGTTTTGGCTGGATTACCATCAGAGCCATTACAGTGCTGGTATCTGGAACTGGATGAAAAATACTGACTTGAATTTTGCCACTAATCACATCTTTGAATGAATGTTTTTGAAAATTCTCAAGATAATGGCTTTTTTACACCTTAGATTGCCAAAATATATGGGGTCTTTGATATTTCAGAGTATTCAAAGGGTGGTTATGAGTCATTTTACGTACATATGACAAGAGACTATATCTATACAAATGTATAAACTGTATATAAACAGAGCTGTTCAATGATTGCACAGAGCACAAAATGTGTCATTTCCTTTTGTCAAAATTTGAATAAATGGATATTCTGCCAGGAAATTGCAATTGCTTTTGGTCCTCTGTACCTCCATATATTGTTGACAGAACTAAGAAATTGCTTACATAATAGAAATTTGCAATACACAAGATTTGAGTTTGACTTTCCAAACATATTGTCTGTAAATTCCCTGGAAAGCTTTAGTGCTTTAGAGACAATTTTTCAGTTATAGTATTCTATTAGTCTTCAGCAGTGTTCTCAAACAGTGCTGTAAATTCCATTAGGCAAGTGTGAAACTTGCCTACACCTAAAATTAAACCACCATTATGACATTTAACAACTTTGCCTCTCAGCAATTGCAGAATTAAGGGTTGCTTACATCAAAAGTAAGAAAAACAATGTTTTTCTTACAGCCTTGATTGTTCATCTAAGAGGCCTAGATCACCCCTATACTTTCTTAAATTAGTGAATATAATCTTTGAGCAAATCTTTACAAAACCTGCCATTTATTTCCATTTTCCCCTAGTAGCTGTGAAGGTGTGGAGTTATGGGCAAAGGGAGAGAGCATTGCCAGTGATGGAGGACAAATGTTTTTTTTAAATGGGACATCAGAGGTTTTATCAAGTAATGAGTTTGAAAAGGATTCGCCTTTCCACAGCTAATGACAATGAATTCTGAGAGACAGCCGTACTGTCCTTTGTCTGAGGCCTGGCATTTCTAATCTGCTCCTCTCCCTTGAGAGTAGAGTGTGTGTGTGTGTGTGTGTGTGTGTGTGTGTGTGTGTGTGTGTGTGTGTGTGTGTGTGTGTGTGTGTGTGTGTGTGTGTGTGTGTGTGTGTGTGTGTGTGTGTGTGCGTAAATGTATATGTATATGTCTGTGTGGTTGATGAGAGAGAGAGAGAGAGAGAGAGAGAGAGAGAGAGAGAGAGAGAGAGAGAGAGAGAGAGAGCATATGTTTTAAAGTTTGGTGTATGGCTGAAAGACAGGACCTTGCTGTGTGTGCCAGCTATGTCAAACTTACTGTAGGAGTATATAGAGTCTAAAGTTCAGTCTGGTTAAAAAGTCCTTCTATTTGAAAGTTCAGTCAGGAATACCTAACTGCACATAACTTCCATCCCCCCTTCATCCAGGAATCTGGAGCTGTGGTTTTGCATGTTTCATATCATAGCTAAAGTTTTAACATGTCATCTTTCCAACAAAAATAAAATTGCTAATAATAGATGACAGCACATTGCGTTAGACTTTGTTGTGGGCAGTTTCAGCTTTCAAGGAGGGACAGTCAGGTTGGTTTCTTTAAGTTCAAATGCAACTTCTTTATTTGATCTCATCATACAGAGAGTGGGCTTTCCGCAGTGAAAGTCCTGGCTTTCCTGCTCTGGCTATCTTTTCCTTTCCTATAGTCAGCACTTCCATCCAAAGTACATCTCTCAGTCTAAAGGTCCTACATTAAACTGTGTCTTTGTTCTTTTCCATCTTCATATATGGGTTGTATTCTAGGTCTAAGGTCAGTTATGGCCTTTTTCCATGTCTCCTGATTACTTGGTCTGACATTCGGTCAGTGACAGTTCATCTAAGGTAACTAAGATCTTGTTATGTGCTGTGTCTTGTGTGATGGAAAATTCTAGCGGCCCTGTGTAATTCGATCAGTCAAGAATGGCGGTTTCAACACAATTTATTTAGTTTGCACAAACTTAAGTTTAACAGAGTACTCTGTGATCAGTCATGACCGAAGGACATACTACAGGTCGTTCGGTAGCGTGATAGAGAACATTCATAAAACACTGCCTTATATTGAACTGAGAACAGAGGATCTTCTAGATGTTCAATCAATCAATATAGCAGTCTCTGTGATTGACCAGCACTACTCAGTGACAGTTTGACTCCACACCAAGTGTCCCACAGTTCTTTGATGTCACAGCTCCCTCTCTAAATGAAGATAATAAAGATACCTTTAATGAAACATAAACAGGATGTCTGACTTGGCCATCTCCTTGGCAAAGAGGTTAGGTCAGCTGGCTCAACTGAGATAACAATCTCCCCCAACCCCCAAACCTAACTAAGACCCCCTGGCTCTTAGTTAGGTATCATAAATACTTTAAGTCTATCTGCTACATCCATTCTACAGAGCAAAGTATCCTGCAGACCCTCAGCCTCTTACACTTCACTTAAAACTAGTCACTGGCAGTCCTTTATCAATGAACAAAGAAGTTTATATTCAAACCTTATTTAAGACACATTACTTTTCATACTTAAGCCCAGAATTTCATCTACACTTGTTTTTGAGGTCAATGCTAGTTCACCTGAGGTAACCCTTCAGTTCTTAGTCAGTGAGGTAATCTCAGGATAATTCAGACAGTTAAGTGCTCGTTAACGTCAGGACTATCAACCAGTTCAGTGATAGTAGTTTAATACAGTTTTCGGCCACAGCAATAGTTCCTCAAGGGTTCCTCAACATAAGTATGAATAAAACGTGTTGACATATTTCCTTTAGCCCTGCACACTGCTTCTGACAGCTTAAGTAGATTTCTCAGACTTTAATCTGAGAGCAATAGGCAAATGTCATAAAAATTGGCTATTGTGTGTCATCAGGGATGCATTCTCAAGGATTTCCATGATAGTAACCAGGGAATGATATTTGACCTCCAGTTTCCACAAAACAAATGTATCCAAAAGGGGGACACACTAAAAAAGGATCAGTTCTAGCTCCAAAAATACAATTAGCATTATTTTCCTCTAGCAAGCCCAGGGTGTCTCCTTTTATTTTAATTATAGTCTTGCTATAACATGAACAGGTATTGTTTAGTGGGGAGAAAAGGTTTTTTTTGTGTCAGTCTAAGAGGCTTTTCTAAATCTGCAATCTATGACTGACACGCACAAAATATGCCTCGTGCTTTCTAGCGCATCAATCCCACTGCTCTGCCGTCGTCGCTTCCTGAAAGGAGCGGATCTCCTCAGCGCCTTGTTGCTATGTGTGTGTGTGTGTGTGTGCGTGGGGGGGGGGGGTCTAATGGTTTCCAATAAAGTGGAATCTCAAGGACCTGCCTTTTGACAAGCGGCTGGGATTCATAAGCTAACTGTCATTATGCAGTAAATCCCAGAGGCGTGAGGACTTTTGCAAATGTCTCACCTTCTTGCTCTCTTTCTTTCTATATATAATCTTGGCCAGGTGCCCCCAGGTTGTTCCTCTTGATGGATATCAGTCAGTTCTCTTGAGAGAGAACCTGAGGACCCCCACACTGTTCGATCAATAACTTAATCCACAAGCTTCCGTAAGCTTCAAATGTTAAATATGTATTCCCTCAAGCAATACGTTCTCAATAATGTACTGTCTTGTGTGACACCGATGATATATAATTTACCTTCTAACGTGCTTTAAAGTTTTTTGCTCATTCAAGTCATCATGTTTTTTTTTTCTCGCTGTGATCTTGAATGATCTTGAATGTGAATGTTCAAAGCACAGGACAAAGCTGTTTATTTTGATGAATGTGGGGGTGAGACGTGTCTAAGGAGTGCCCCTTGATCTCTCCCTTGGGGCTAATCAACATGCTTTCTCCACTTCATCTGAGATGACTGTCAATGGTGCCATGGGTAAAACTGATGTGTGCGCTACCTCCGAGTGTCCTGAGACCTTTAATCAATACTCTCAACACAAGCCCCTCCTGTCTTACCCTTTCAAACACATGCATTAGGTTTATGTACTCACTTTGTTTCAGTCAACATCTCACACACACACACTTAGAAATACACACATACACAATAAAATAGGAGTGTGAACACAGGGAATTGCTCCAAGTGTGGTTTTGAAAATGCAGGCCTTGAAAATGTCACCAGGCTTCAAATATAGATATTCTGGCATGGTGAATGAGACTTTAATATGACTCATTCAATAGCAGCTTTGTGTAGGGAGCAGTTCAGGGGAGTGATCCTATTTCTCTGTTTCCCTTTCCTTAGAAGTCTCTTGACAACCTTGTGAAACCATGTGTCAAGGTCTGTCTCTGCCACAACATCATATCTACATTGAACAGAGCCTTGAGGAATTCACCTCTAGCAGAGCCCGACAGTCATGTGTCGGGAAGACACCACTGTTTAAAACCAGACGTATCCTTAAATGGGATGCTTATTTCCATGTGTCAATTGACATGTATTGTTGTTGCTTGACAGAGACTCAATTAAGTCATCTAGTCTGGGCATCTTTGTATGTATCTGTGTATCTTTTGAATTTGGGTAGATCCTCGCCTTGTTTTTCCATTTCACTGTTGCATTATGTCTACTGAGTCTACTGGGAGAACCGGTGAGGGGTCACAACGTTTAACCACCACTGAGACAGAAACTCATCTTAAGGCTTCGATTCTTGCAGGTTCTTGACTGAGACCTTTGGAGAGGCAGAGGTAAATATTTCCCCTGTGTCCGCCTGCTCATCTGTCGAACAAAACCCCAAGGTTGAGGCTTAAGAGTTCAGATAATGAATGGGGGCCTCGGGGCCACAGAGAGACAATATTTGCAACCAGATTTGGAAAAGACTGCAGAGCAGGAATAGAAGGTGAGGAATGTTGTGACAGTGAGGAGAGACAGCCTTCAGCAATCATTTTAGCCATTTTACTCCTGGCTAGAGCAGAGGTTTCAATCATCCCAGTAGATTTGGTCAATGGATTGAAGTCCTGTGAACAGCTGCTCTCAAAAGTATGACACTCCCAAGCAACCCTTTGACATGGCTGGGCACCTGGAGCCTAGACCACTATTAAACAAAGGCAGAGATGCTGAGTGGAGTTGACAAGTGTCCCCCATCTCCTCAGACTACTTCGCAAGTCTATTTCCGAGGAGCTTGAGGACTATGGTGTAGGATTACTGTACAGTACAGAGAGAAGGACAGATTGGTCTCAGTGTTTGGTTGCAAGTCTATTCTGATGATGGAAATCCCCCAAAACAAGCCAAGCGCTGCAATAACCAGTGACCATGCTGCACACTTACCATGAAAATCCCATATACTGTTTAATTCTCACTAATCCTTTGCCACTTTCACGTTTCAATCAATTCCAGCTGTACATCAGCGATTTACATGGATAATGATTATGAACTTGTAGCTATAGCCAACATCTTTGTATGGGTACTGTACAGGGAATTAGCACCTTAACAAATCCCTCCATGTTGTGAACAAAGAAAATAGAGAAGATGGCTGCCAGCAGAGCCAAAGCCCCCTCAGGAATCCCTACACTCACAATATTTTGAATTCATTGGTGAGGGCTCAATAGAGCATAGGATTAAAAATAGCATTGATCTAAGATTATCTATGGCCTCTGGTTTGAATATGGTGGTTGATTTGGTGATTCTTTTTCAGCTGAATGAGTACAGAAATCCTTGAACAAATCAAAATATTCTAAATAGATATCAAGCACTGAACTGAAACTTCATTAACTTACTTATCAACTGTTTGGTGGTCCACATTCTTGGCCACTTATGGTAGAAGTCACAATGTAGCGAGGACATAATGAACATTTTGATTTTCTGTTTCAGATTCACGTCACACCTCCCCTTCCTTCCCAATCCATCTCATGGCTCCTAAACTAAAGACATTAACCACACTGAAATAACACTGAGAGCAAAAATGTAATCTTGTTTTTTATAAGAAACCTCTGGGGACCAGTTCACACTGACACGGTTCAGACTAGTCCTCCACCATCTCCCTCACCTTCTCCCTACCAGTTTATTCCTTCTCTCACTCGCTCCTCTTTCCTGCCTTCCCTCCCTCTCTCTTCCACTGTCTCACCCCTCCTTCTCTCTGTAGATTTCTATCTCCCTCCTGTTTTAATAACCAAGCGGATTTAAGGAGCCTGCAGGTACGGGCTAGACCCAAAGACTGACAACTTGCTGAGGGGTGGATAGCCAAGCTATATAGCAAGTGGAGCCGTCTGTCTCTCTCCTCTGAGTCCCTGTCCCTCATCAGCCCCCAGTCTCAGGTCTGTGCTCTACTCTCCCCATGCTGTGAGAGTAAACCGTCGATTTTTCTCTTTCTCCTGCTTCCCTCCTGTCCGTCCGACACGGCTCACACTGGTGTTAGGACCCAGAAGAGCAGGCGAGTGAGACAGCCTGCGCCCGTCTTCCCCAACTGCTCTGACACTGATTCAGTGCTGTAGGTATGCCAGGAAAGGAGGACAGAGGGGGAATCATTACTTCCCTGGGAGATGTGTGTTTGTGTGTGTGCGCGCATGTGTGTGTGGTTAAGGCAGCAAGACAGCAAAACGCCTTGTTGCCTCCCTGAAGGGGAGAGTGAGAGAGATGGTGTGTGTGAGAGAGAGAGAGAGAGAGAGAGAGAGAGAGACAGACAGAGAGACAGAGAGAGAGCGAGAGAAAGACAGAGAGAAATAACTTCCCAACTCTATTCTCCACGTACATCACTGGAAGCTTGTCAGTTTATCTGTCTCGGCTGTTATTCGTTCACCTGTTAAGTGTTCCTCTCTTTGGCTTGTCTTATTGACTTTTATTACCAACATCATGTCACTGCACTCTACCTCAGGCACAGCCACTAGAATTAAACAGCATTGTGGATAACCATAGGATCTGTCACCATGATTTGGTCTCATGCCAGACTTGGCAAGCACATTGGCAACTGATTTAATTCAGGGTCTTTAACATAATATAAAGAAAGAAATAAAGCACACACTTTCCACTTCTCTTGTGTCAATTCTCACTTCAAATCAAGTCTAATGAATGAATGTTGTCCCACTTGTTTTTCGTGAATGGGGGAGCTCAGCCCCTGTGCTCATGTGGAGTGACTGAGAGGGAGCTATCTCAGCAGGAGCAGGTGTCATCTCCATGCCTCTGGACATGGGCCACAGTGCAGGCCTGTGACAAATAAAAAGGTCATTTCCTCCATGCTAATTAACAGAGGGGGGAGAGAAAAAAGCCCTCTGCTAAATATCACGTTACATCCTGGTGAATGCCACATCCAGCATGATAATGAACGTTTGTGATGTTTCTTAAGGTTAGCCTTTCCGCTGGCACCTTCTTCGCTTATTCTCACTGACAGTTGACAGGCAAGGGCCGGGGAAGGGTTGAGCTTATTTTCTAATTGCTTCTTGTAATCAATACAGGAGAGGGCAGTAATTAACAAAAGTCACCCAGAAACCATTTATTTGCTTGTTTAAAAAACCAGAGGGTGTTGAACACACAACTTACACGCAGACACAAAACAGGAAAGCTTCAGTCTGTACACAGTCTGATCTCACCCAACTACAGAGGTTCTTAGAAAATCTAGTTTTAGCCCACACTGTTTTTCAGCTCAAGGTTTTAAACTTCCAGAAGGGTGATACGTCTTACAGCATCGTCCCGAAATCGATCTAAAGACGACCGTCTCTTGCAGTGGCCCAAATTTCAGTTCTCTATCTACACCGTCTGCAGTCAGATACTAAAATAAAACTTATCTAGGGAAAGGATGAATTGGTGGGGAAGAAAACTTCAGGATTTATTTTTGAGTTAATTCTTTTCTTTTTTTTACAGGTGTTACAGTTTCTTTTTATGTCTCTGCAACTGACAAAAAGGACTTATTAATACCAGTTCATTTTAAAATGGCCTCATGCACAGACTCTCAGTTAGGGAAAATTATGAAACAGATGGCAGTTACTTACAGAATCAGAATCAGAAAGGGATTTATTCGCCATGAAAGTTTGCATAGACAAGGAATTTGCTTTGGCAGGAAGGTGCATACAATAAACATATACCTAAAATTTAAATATGTGGACTAACTATACTAAGGGTACATAAACTAGCAGTACTAAGTGGGATTAGAATAGAATTAAATATACAATAAAATATAAGTTGCCGTAAATTACAATATAAAAATACAAAAATACAAATATTACAAAAAATACAAATGTACAAGATACCATGTTGTAATGCAGTGCAAAAAGCAGAGTGTTTTAAGCAAGAAGTCATTTGAGTTACTGATACACATTTTAAGCTGATACACATTTTAAGCAGAGTGTTTTAAGCAAGAAGTCATTTGAGTTACTGATACACATTTTAACTTCACCTTTTTTAGCTTCCCGCAACTGTGGCTATACTAAAATAATGACAATTGCCTGGACTAGAACAAAGCTAGATACACAGCAACCCGTGTTGCCTTGGAAACACAGGCCTGCTGAGATGCTGGGAGGTAATCATTCTGGTGGAGGAACAGGAGGAGAGAAGGGTGGGGGGGCGGGGAGGGAGGGAACCAAACCCATGAGGGCAAGGAGCGGAAAAACAAGGAATGGTAGGAGGAGAAGAGGTGGGGAGAGAGAGACATGAAGACGAAGAACATGCGTAGAGAAGTGGTGAATTGAGTTCATGCACCATTTCTTCACTCTCCACCCCCACCACACCCCATCCACTCCCCACACCCGACATCATCAACAACACAGTGTCTCTATCTTTGGGGCGCTCTTGTCATAAAAATGGCATCATCTCTCTTTATTACCTCTGTGTTGAAGGGAAGGCTTGCATCGCATGGCTGGCCCTTGGTGTGAGGGCTTCGGGTGCAGGGGGTGGATCAGCTGCACCATATGTGGAGGTGCCTAGAGAGAAGGACTCCGGAGGTGCTCCCATGCCCAATTATTTACTGCCCAGTTCCTACAGCACAGCATCCCCCAACTGTCATCCCCCACTGCACTCTCACTACATACAGCAATGTGTCATTTTAACTACTAGGCATAAAGAAACTGCTGTACAAACGTAAAATTTGTCTGGGGCCCACCATTGCTCATAATGTAAATAAATAAGTAAGTGGCAGATACAGAAACTGTACCCGCAAAAGTCATTTGTCAAGCATTCAACCTTGCAATGAGTGCTGAAGTAAGTTTTTTTCTTCCAGCTAAACAAAACTGACAGAGGTACCCTCACTGAACTCCAAACCGTTGATGGAAATAGTATGTTGTGTTCTGGACTCTCTGCTGTGCCAAATGGGTCAGGTATTTCATTGTTCCCATTGTGTTAGTCAAGCTCAATCAAATTTGACCTAGGTAGGCTCTCCACTCATAAAGCAGCCTAACACCAGCACATTCTCCACTTAAGACTTGCATGTTTTTATGGCAATAGAGAACAACGGTAATTACTAAAGAGAATTGTTTGTGATTGAATCTGACATGGCCTGAAGCAGAAGTCTTTTGATAGGCCTACCAGCTGTGGCTCTTCTAATAATGAGAAAACTGAGAACAAATGTATTCTTTCTCTGTGCTCATCTTGGCTTTGCTTTCATGACTACCTTGAACTTTGAAGTATGTCTAAATTGTTATCATTTTACTTGAAAAGAATGACCGGTAGTAAATATAAAATGTGACAGTAATGTCACAAGGTGGTGTTTCTAAGAAATCATGAGCATATTTGAGCACAAATTTCGACGACTTTTCACTTGCTCTTTTCCTTTACTGAAAATGTATTCATTGAACAAAAACATTACGATAATGTTGTGCCCCTCCAAAAACCAGTGTTTTTTCAGTAGATTTTTTAATGTGCAGTTTTATAGCCCTGTGCCAGCAAAAAAAAAATCTTACAGAGACCCCTCCTGTAAACTGTCAAAACGGGTGGTAGATTAAGGCTTGGCAACTGGGACTATGCTGTTATACATGATCTCTTCCCTCCATTAGCATCACCTAAAAACCTGCACATTCATGTTCAAATGTCTTCTTGCACATGAGAAATTGATTTTTTTAAGAGGGTAAAAACTCATTCTAATCCAATTTGCCTTTGCCACATATTTCCCATATCACCATGCCTGCCAGTCGAGTGTGACATAGGAAATTAACACTCTGTTTTAGCATGATGGAAATAACAAAGCAGGCACAATGCATCTGATACATTGCAGAACGTAGAATGAAAATCTAATATTTCCTGTCGGGCTTTGAGGACAGAGATCATGCCTCTATGGAAACTTCCAGTACAACTGAGGTAATTCGATCCAAATTTAATGTCAATACTATTTATAGATGTGTATCATATGTGGCTGATGACACTTAAAGTGGGTAAGATAAATTCTATGGACCTGTGTGGTACATTTCTTCTCCCATCTCTGAGAAAGGGAAGCTATGACACTAACCATACAGTGTGAGACCATGTCCAACACTCCCCTCAGTTCAGACAGACAATCAGACATCACCTGCTCTTATTTAGGCCTAGCTCATAAGCAAACAAACACATGAACAGTTTGCTCAGGTCCTGCTCAGGGCCTCACAAGAAATTCAGCACAAGAAATAGTTTGTCACTGTAAAAACATCCCAGTAATGACATAGTGGCTTGGCTGTTTTTGAATTAAAATGTGTTTTATGTCCCTGTAAAATTGACATTGAGATCCCACTCTAAAACTCTTCTGAAGCCAGATGCTAGGTAGTTACCAACTTGTATTATGTATAAGTTAATATGAATTAGGGTATATCATATTTATTGGCACTGACAGCTCATGGTTGAGCAATAGAATAGTAAACACCTGGCAGACAGACTGACTGTACTGCATATCTAAGGCTTTCGTCTCTTTTCCTCTTACAGACTGAGCAAAAGAAGGCTAAATCTATCTGACTAAACATATTGCCTCTATTAGATTCATTGATTTTACACTGTGCTTTGTATCAGCTACAGTACAGCAGGTAGCAATATGCAGTTCTATTTAATTACTACAGGGGGCAGGAGCTTGTCAAGGTTTTTCAGAGGCTTTCAGTGGCAAGATCAGTCATGGAAACCCGACAGTGGCATGGTAATCATAGCCAGAGCCAAGGTCAGCCATTGTGTACTCGCTGACTTTTTAAAGGCTACAAGCTGAATCATGTATCGATTACACTATTAAAATGGATTTTCTCAAAATATACTGGAGGCCCCTTTGCCGAGTCCTTGTAGCTCTCTCTGTCTGTGTAGATGCTCTGAGATCATTACTAATAATATTTTAGATGTAATCACCAGGAAACTATTATTGAAAACCATTTTCCCTGCAGCGCTGAAGCAAATTTATAATTAGAGGGTAATCATTTTCCCTGGCAGAAATCTCAGGATTGTTTGACTCTCAGTTAAAGCATTGTTTCAGTGTAACAGAAGAGCAGACAGAAAAAAGTGGTAGTCCATTATCAGGTGGAGAGTATCAACACCCACTATAATGGAGTCCTAGTCCATGGACTAGAAGTACACATCACAGACAAACACCCAGACAAGGTAAGACCCCAGCTTGTGTGGCTGCATACTACAGCTAGATCCAAAAGAATAAAACATGCATATTTACTAAATTATGTATGATACATTTTTATATTATTATATTAAACTTATATGAAGGACATTCCTATAAAACAATGGGAGCCTAAACTACTGCAGGGTGTTTAATAAATCACACAACACAAAATTAAAGACAATTCTATCAACTGAAGACATGCACTCCTTAATTGTGTGTCCAATGCATGTAAATGGGATTCATCACTCAAAAGAATTATATTCTGGTTGATAGTACAACAGGGACGACATTAGGCTCTCAAAGGAAATGTTTGTTTACAGGCTTTGGGCGCAATTTCCGCCACTGAACACCTCTCCTGAGATCCCCATAGAGTGACTATAAAGCCCATGACTGGCTGAGTACCCCAGATCATAGTATCATGAAAGACTTATGACACAATGAAGATAACTTTACCAAGCTCTCTCTTTTACGCGTAGAACCAATAAGCAACGTTAAAAACTCAAACACAAACTGTATGATGGTACTACAACTGAATTTAACCAGGTTACACTAACAAGCAAACCTAACTGCACGGCGGCAGCGCTACTTGAAAAACATAAACGGTTTTCTTTCAAAAGTGCAGCATAGTAGCCTATAGCCTACATTCACAGCACAGCGGCAGTGTTATCAATTAACAAATGTCTTACCTGAAGTTACAGGGAACCAAAATTGCCTTGAGTTCCAGTGTTCTACTGAAACGCAGGAAGGGGGTGCTGCCGGGTCGGTTACTCAACAAAGGTTTACTGGATGTATTATAAAAAAGATACATTCCGCGCAGCACTAGCACAGTATTTAAAATAAATGTTGACCTATGTTGAATGTTTTGCTATCGTACGTTAGGTAAAGTTTGGGGCCTACTGTTGCGACCCACACGTAGGCACCACAGGCTGCAATCCAGGCTGCAATCAATCACCAACCCTAAGGTCTCCACTTGTTATCCCAATAACCAATAACTTGAATTGCAGCTGATCCAGATCCCTTTAAAAGTGTAGCTACAGTAGGCCTACTGTAGAAACTAGATTTATAAATGCGTCGATGGCCCATCCATTAGGGACAGTCAGTCAAATTGAAATTTGACAGTTAGAGCATTTATGACTTTGCTCATGGCTTCGTAGTTTGCATCCTTTGGTGAAGCCTCTGATGATGCTTAAGGTTCAAACACAAATTTGTGTTAAGGGCAGGATGTGTGTATTAATATAGCCTACTTGCAGACACAGGCAGTAGGAATTATTATTTTAAAATCTTCAGTACAAATTTGTACCAACCGCAAAATCTTAAAAGAAGTGGTGTCGAATGTCTTACACAAAAAGAATAGCTTGGTGCAAGAATGTAACTCTGGGAGTATACCATCACGGAAGAAAGGGAACTTTCATTTTGTGCATTTTACAGTAAGGGTTATGATCACCTGCATATCGCGAGTAACCATTTAAAGCACCTGACACAGTCGAGATTCGACCACGTTTTATTGTGACATTTGCAGACATGCGATTGGCTAGTTGCTGGCGCATTCAAATTTTAGTGGTCGATCAACAATCAGTCTTTTAAAAGGCGGGTTCCATTTTAAATACGGAAGTAGACGTGTTTTCAATTCATTTTTCACTTTGTTAATCAACGATAGCTGTCAGATATTTTGTTTTTGCTGTGAGATTATCTTTCGAAAATGGGTTCTGTTGGATTTTCTCTGTTGACAATAACCATATTTATCATGAGTCAACAACTAGTTAATTCGCTAGACAATGGGCTCGCACTGACACCGACAATGGGCTGGCTTCATTGGGAAAGATTCATGTGTAATGTTGACTGTGACACGGACCCTAACAATTGCATCAGGTAAGAATCTGACAGCAGCATCTCAAAACAATTCCCCCCTGTGTAAAATCCAAGATATAAACGCATCATGTTGGCCACAGGTTCTTGTGGTTGCCCAGCCTGAACACTAATTACTGACCTACAATAAATAAAAATGATAACTCCTACTACTGTTTTAGGCCCATGACCAGAAAATGACAATACCATTTTGAGGAACTATTTTAACTGCTTGTGCCTCTTGCGCTGGCAGTGAGCGGCTGTACATGCAGATGGCAGATGTGATGGTGAAGGAAGGTTGGAGAGAGGCTGGGTATGAGTATGTCTGCATAGATGACTGCTGGCCTTCTAAGCAACGTGACGCCAATGGACGCCTGCAAGCAGACCCCAAGAGGTTCCCAGGGGGCATCTCAAAGCTAGCTGACTATGTGAGTATACAGAATAGCAGCATCAAACTCCTTATTCACATATAGAGCTGCCCTACACCTGCATGATGCCATGACCATGTTGTCATGATGACGTTTTTTAAGACTTTTCCATCTAACACAAAAACGTGAACACCAGGGGTGTCGTTAGACCCTTTTTACTGGGGCACGTGCCCCAGTATAAATCTGCTGTGCCCCAGTAAAATCAAAAGTTTGAGTTTTAACAATTTACTTTATTAGTCAGTGCATGAATTTAGATTGATAATCCTGGAAAAAAATGTATCCAGTATCCCAATCAACGCTTGTAAAAGTGTTTAACCGAAAACCCAAACCTATAAGCATGCAGAATTCCATGTCAGCCCGCTCTTCTGAGTTTGCCAAATAGCCACTGCAGCACGGACACAGAAGTCATGGGGTGTATTCCAGAAAGCAGGTTATGCAACATAACCGGGTAAGTTAACCTACCAGGTGATTCACAATGTTGCAGCAACCTACTGGCAATGTTGCTACAACGCTGGTTGTCAGCTGGGGCGTTAACTTACCCGGATATGTCACATAACCTGCTTTCTGGAATACCTCCCAGGCGTCAGACTTGGCACACAAGTCAGAATTGAGTTAGGCTAAGAAACTTTCCAAAACTAAAGATAGTTTCTAAATGATAGGCCTACCGATCATCTTATTTTGACTAAAACATAAAAACAATATTACATGAAGCTCAAAAAAACAGTAGGCCTATTTGCGCTCAAATGAATGCGAAAAACATATGTGTTCGCATTAACTATTGATGTCCCTGCCAAAGTTGATATCAAACTTGCCTCCCTGAACTGTTGTATAGTGGGTTAAGCAAGGGGAGTTTCTATAGCCTAGTAGTGCATTGTGCGCAGCAAGCTTGAAAGAAAAAAAGGGATATGAATTAGGGGCCTGTTCCCCAGTAGTTTTGTCTAACAACGCTTCTGGTGTACACTTATTCATATTAAACAGGTAATATTATCACCTGTCAAGACTGAGTAAAGTAGTAATATTCTGTCCAAACAAGTGTCACACATCAAGAGGAAACAGTTGAATAAATAGTCACTTTAGTCTCATGCAGCATGAAAACATTATGATACAATATCTCCACCTACTGGTGGTAGTGTGCTACTGCAATTAAAACCAACTTCCTTCCATCAAATTCCACAGAGCAGGAAACGTAAAGTATGAGACTTTCAATTTGAACTTTCATTTACGTATGTTTATGTTCAAAGGTCCATTCTAAAGGTCTGAAGTTGGGCATCTATGCAGATGTGGGCACCAGCACGTGTGCAGGCTACCCTGGGAGTCTTGGCCACTATGATACAGATGCTCAGACCTTTGCAGACTGGGGTGTGGATCTTCTCAAATTTGACGGCTGCTACATGGACTGGACTTTACTGGGAGAGGGTGAGACTCACTGAAAGTCTGCGGGGTTGATTCATTATATTAATATTTGAAAGTTAATTTCTGAAACTACGGTCTAACCCACAGTCAAATCAAATGTTTTTTTCTTCAGGCTACAGGAACATGTCAAAAGCTTTGAACAAAACTGGGAACAGCATCCTGTATTCCTGTGAGTGGCCACTGTATGAGTGGTCGTATAAACAGGTAACAAATACAAAAAATCCAGGCCTTTCCACCATCTTGGCCTCTATAGTGAACACACAACACCATACATTACACATGAATTATTAATGGCTGCAAGATCAACATTTGGATATATTTTGTGATTGCAGCCTAACTACACAGCCATTCGGGAGGCGTGTAACCACTGGCGCAACTCTGCAGACATCTACGACTCGTGGTCCAGTGTGAAGTCCATCTTGGACTGGTCAGCTGATCATCAGGACATCATCGTGCCCTCGGCCGGCCCTGGGGGCTGGAATGACCCTGACATGGTACTGTGACCACATCTCAGTACTGTTCTGCTCTGGTGACCCACCGGAGTCTGGTAAATGACACGTGACCTGATGAGGAGCAATGACATGCTCGACAACTCATGACATCATGGGGTTATCAGGTCCCACATCACATGACTACTGTTTCACAAGCAAACTAAAGCAATGCTTTGATATAAGGTTTGATGTGAAAATCTGGTATAGACAATCAAGTTTCAGAGTCATTATGTCATTTGTAACAAGTGTGAGTACAGTTGAACTGGAATTATTGGTACTGCTTCTCTAGAACGTCCTTGTGGTAGTAAGAATATCATTTTGCCTCCAGCTTGTGATCGGTAACTTCGGGCTGAGTCATGCTCAACAGGAGTCACAGATGGCGATGTGGGCCATCATGGCTGCTCCTCTGCTGATGTCCAATGACCTGAGAGACATCTGCCCCAGGTCCAAGGAGCTGCTACAGAACCACCACATCATTGCCATTAGCCAGGACCCACTTGGCAGGCAAGGTTACCGCTCCATCAAGGTAGGCCTGACTGCACCAAACTTCAGGTTACAGTAATTTTTGCGAATAGACGCAGCATAACTGTTTCCACTGTACTGTTTTCAAAGTCGAACAGTCTGGAGGTGTGGGAGAGGCCCTTGTCCAGAGGAAGACTGGCTCTGGCTGTATGGAACAGGCAGGAGATTGGCGGTCCACAGGGTTTTAACCCAGTCTTACTGCCAAGCTGGAAGATCTGTCACCCCAAGTGTAACGTCACACAGGTTCTGCCCAGCTACAAGGAGCTGGGGGTACTGACCCCTGACAGCAGGGTAGTAGTGAAGGTGAACCCCTCTGGAACTGCCTTGTTGACCATCTCTCCAGTTGAAAGCCACATCAAGAAAAATCAGAACATGCAGTGGCTGAACACACCTCATAAACTGAAGAACGCAGCTCTGTAGTATTTGTACACTACATTCAATCACTGCACTTTAAATCAAGGGAATGCGAAGCCCAACAGTAAATTGCCTTTTACTTTCTATGATGTAAATGTAATACATAACTTGTGCTTTGGTTTTTTTCCATCGGTTTCATCTTTGTACTTAACGAAGGGGCTTCAGATGCTTGGATCACCCTTTGGGGTCCTCTTGGGTCATCCATGAAAGCCAATGTTTTTTCATAAAATAAGTAGCCTACTAGTACCCTGTCTACATATGAAAACACTTGTAATCATGTCATACTGTTGGAGGCCGGTCGGACCAGCCTGATTGAGACTCAGAGCACCTTTTCTCAGGAACAAATTACCTGTCAATTGAGGCTGACTCCATTTCAACTTTCAAATTTGGGTGAAAAACTTGTCACTTGTACAGCTGCTTAAGTATGTGTACTTTTAAAGCTTCACTACAAATAATGCAATCCTGAAGTTTGTATATGTAGCATACAACTTATAAAACAAATAAAGCATCCATGTCTGCCTAGATATATCTTAAATTGACAAACAAAGTAAACTTGTTACTGTTGCTAGTTTAGTATAGGGAATCCCTTGCTGAATAGCTCCTCCCAGGGTTTCTTCCATTTTTGTTTATTGTGAAATGTTAATGAAGGACAACAATGAACATTTCCACAAATTTATTGAAAACTGTGACAACTCCATTCAGAAGATTAAGCCAGTGTTTAAAACTGGATGACCTGGCCCTGGAAAACAAATTTAAAAGCATTTTAGAATACAGAATTCATAAAGCAGGTGAACCATTTCTAAACATCTCACTACTGTACATGAGCCTTGTTAATGAGATGGCTAAACCAAACATCGACATGCAAGAGGTGGAAGTTCATTTTACAATCAAGTGACATTAGCCTTCATTCCAATTTGTCACTAGGCGTAAAACATGCAACTGTCTTGGAAACACTTGTGTAAGCAGCAAATACAACTTAGGGTGAAGATCGGTTGATAGCCTGAAAGCCTTACCTTTCTCTTCTTGTCACCTCCCAACTCAAAGTGTTTGCATCTTTTGATGGCCAGCATTCTCTTGGATCTGCAGTTAGGCTCCACACACTCCAGCCTCAGCACAATCTTCTTTGTGGTCTTGGCCTAGGACAAAAAGATGTGCCTTTAAAAACAAGGTTCACTGGTACAGCTTGTGAAATAGGAAAGACAAGAGCTAAATGGATAAAATGTAAAAGCGAGGCAGGCTCACCTTTTTGCGGAAAATAGGCTTGGTCTGTCCACCATAACCAGACTGCTTTCTGTCGTATCTCCTCTTACCTATAATAAATACATGAATCAATGCCTCTGATGGAAAATGTAGTTCTTAAAATGTGGGAGTTGGGACCCTTTCAGACTTACCCTGTGCATAGAGGGAGTCCTTTCCCTTCTTGTACTGGGTAACTTTGTGAGGCTGGTGCTTCTTGCACTTCTTGCAGTAGGTTCTGCGGGTCTTTGGTACGTTGACCTGTCAAAATAGTGGCGTTAGCTATGCTCGACCAGGGTACAATTGAATAGGGTTAGATCTGACAGCATCTTCAGATTCAGCCATCAAGCAACGAAATCACTAACAAGCATGGCCACCTTGGATAACTTGCTATTGCTACTACTACACCAACACGATCCCAATTTGACTATACTGTTCGCTAAACCAGCCAATGTACGCGTCTGTCAATTCATGTGCACCAATGTATTGGTTCATGATCAAAAGGTTGAACTAGTAGGCTGACAAGGAAATGGTTAACTAGCTAGCTAATCTAGCCAATCTTTCAACTGACGCAGCACAAGCAAAGAATTTCAGGCTAAATTTGACGGCAAGTTCGTGATATGGGGAAGGGGGGGTATAGTCAATAGGCACTTCATGATATGAAGCAATATCTGAAGCTTAAGGAAATGTTTTAAGCAAAAGTCTAGTACGCGTTGGGAAGGCCGTTTGGTGGATGCTGCTCTTGTCGCTAGAAGTTTGGTTGTAAAATTTACGAAGACATCAAAACACAAAACCACAAATAATTGCATGTAAAGATCCCGCTATATAACGTTTACACATATGCTATAACATGAATGAGTATATCATGTGCAATTGAGACGATTACAATTGATTTTTAAAATAGTAGTCGTGGACCAATTCCTTACCATGGCTGCGACCCGATGCAGACGAAAGAGGAAGGAAGAATTCGGAAGCAATCCTTGATAAGGACCTCTCCGGAGGGAAAACATAGGTCCATGTTTTTGAAGACTGCCATCGTGTGGTGGTTGGTGTGTGGAGGACACGTCAAATGAGAAAATCCAGGAACAAAAAAGATTTGAACATGTTTGTAATGTAGGTCTATGGTTAGAACCTTAAAAAAAAGTGAAATAATGATTACGTAGTGCAACCAGTCATGGCAAGAGTTATTTTACAATAACATTGATACTGGCAATTCAGATGATAATAATAATACATTAAAAAACGTTTTTTAATGTATTATTAAAAAACGTGTACACACGTTTTTTAATGTATTATTAATGTATTATTAAAAAACGTGTACACACGTTTTTTAATGTATTATTATTATCATCTGAATTTATAATAACGTGATGTATCTGTATTAAGGGCTGCACTTTTCAGCCTACTTTAGCAAACAACATTCTACCACAAAAAATTACTGATATGAAAATGAGCAGGAAGCAAAAGGGGAACTGAGTGAAGTCAGTTTCTCACAAAGGGTGGGGTTTGGTCTCGGAGCTACACAAAGGCAGGCAGTAGATGACCTGGAGTAGAAGCAGTCTAGTCACAGGTACCTTACTCTGTTTCCTCACAACACTCCTCAGACTGATGCCTGGAGCTTCCTGAGTCACAGTCCAGGTAGGTGATGATGCCGCTGAAGCCGTAGGATTGCACACACTGGGAATCGTGTTGGTGTCAGAGGGACAAGCCTTCTTTCTGTTTTGGAAGGCAGAATAACTTCAGCAGACTTCACGTTTCTGCTAAGTAGCTGCTGTACGAAAAACTAAAACATGATTGTTTTAGTTAACATTGGTTGTGCATGCAAAATATTTTTAAAATACTTACAATATACACCAATGTGTCTGCAATGACTAGGTTACTGTGACATTCTATAACTGTATTGTAAGTAATTACATGTATTAGATGTGCAAATATAAATGCTAACATTACTCTGCCAGTTTACTGTGTGTATGCGTGTAGTATACATATATATGTATACATAGATATACATATTAGTTGTATATAGTTTCTTCTTGATATGGACAACACATGGATATGTGTGTGATTTAAGTAAGTTTTACTCCCCTTAACACTGCCAACACACAAACACAAGACTCTCTCGCACACGCACACGCACGCACACACACACACACACACACAAACAGTTATCTGTCAGGAAACGTCCAGAAAGAACATTCATGAGAGAATCTTCTTATCACCAAACAAACACTATCATTGGTTAGTGTGTAATAGAAAAGAAGAGAAATATGACGCTGCATTCCTCTAAACTAGCTTCACTAACCACACCAAAATTACTGTGCACAAGACTGTATGCAACTACGCCTGATTATCGATGACGGCTAGATTAAATAGTTTGATTGTACAGTACACTGTTATGGTAAAGCCGTATGGAGGATTCCTCTCAAATCCTTTATGACAGACTATAGTTTGAAGCGGGGTGGACCAAGTCTGCTTATGGCAACCCTGCCGTACGTTTCTACCTTAACCCCTGTTGTAACAAATGTGAATCATCTTGTCTCCAGGAACAGGGTCAGACTGTCGGTACAGTATAATGGATGTTTTAAAGTGATATTCACTCCTGTATACTACAATCCCCAACCACTAATCCCATCTGTCAGGAGTATTTTGCGACACACTGGAATCAGATAGGTTCCATGCTTATCTACATCTGTACCACTGAGCCTTTCGAAATTAGTCTCTTCTCCCATCCATTGTCATTCAACCCTGATGCAACTTCCCTATACATAGAAATGTGACAGTCCAAGTGACTCACAACCCCTTTGAAAAACCCCTAGCATCTATTACTGCCATGCAACACAAGCAGTTGAAACAAAACCTCAGACAAATAAAACGAGGTGGTACAGAAGCCGCTCCGTGGGAAAGGGACAATAATCTCACAAATGATCTGCTTTTGACAATTTTTTGGGGACTCCTATGACTTTACAGAGGTAAGGTTACTGTGACACTTTGTCGATGTGAACTAATAGACTGCAATGTTCATGTCCCTCACAGACTATGTGCAAAATGAAACTTGCTTCAGGAATAGAAATAACTACAAAGTTCACACTTTGGTTAGTGACATATGTAGAAAGTCTCCGTTGGCTTTAAAGGCATAGTTGAAACCAGGAAATAACCAGAGGATGTTTAAATATTCTAAATGAACTGTACTATGACCACAGTGGTCAGATGTCAGTAACATTTGAAACTTATAATGTTCCTGTATATGGATGAGCTTGAACCTTGATATGTAGTTTAGACTAAAGCTACTAAGACTAAAGTATTTCATAAAATTTGCAATGATAGTTGTTATTTAATTTTCGTATTCAGTTGTAGATGTACGTAATCATGGAATTTGATTGTTGTTCTTCCAATATGAATAATCTTTACATAATATCAAGTAAGCGACTCTTTAGATGAGTTTCAATCATTTGTCAATCTTGTAAGGCTGGGTATCACACTGCCTCCGTCCTCTCAAATGCTAAAATATGGAGTTGCTGGACGGTGTCTCAACTTGATGGGTCTCACATCTCATTATGTAACTTACTGTTGCATTGCTAGTTATATGTTGACAAGTAAGGGTCAAGATGCTGTCTGATTGGTTGTTCGACGGATGATAGTTGGGTACAAAGGGAATTGTGGAGCATTGTTCTCTAGATTCTTGATCTCCGGAGGTCCTCCTCAACTGTGGCTTCTCCCACTCATTCTCCTTGCTCACCTCTTACTCACTCTCTCTCTGTCTCTCTGTCTCTCTGTGTCTCTCTCTCTCTCTCTCTGTCTCTCTCTCTGATTTACAATAATCAAGGTAGAGTTGGTAAGAGTTAAAACCTTCCTTTTGTAACATGTAACATGTGCTTGCAATGTTATTACCGGTAAATATCTATTTCTTTTAACTTTACTTTGACCATTTTTGCTCTGATTTAACCCATTGACTCAAATAACTGTAATTTCAGCACATTTGGTTAATGTTAATACATTGTTCAGTTTACCCCTATTCTTTTAAACCTAGGGGAATAGTTTTGTTGTTTGGCCAATATTAAACCCCCCTATAGTTGAATACATTTTTCTCCTCTGTCTTCTGTAAATCAAAATATGGTATTTAGCTACCTTACTGCACTCTGGTTATCACTGGTTAAGGTGATACTGTACCAGTATCTTCCTAAGTAATTATCAAATGTTATTATCTCTAAACCAATATCCAGCCCACCTCCACTTCCGTCTTAGACTAGCATCAATAGGGGATTTTTTTAATGTCTTATCCAGGGAGGTGACAGGTTCATGGTCTCAGTGGCATACTTACAATGCATTTTTTATGTATTCTCCACTTTGAAATACGCATTGGTTCTGCAGTTGGGAGTTTATACATGTCCATAGATCTTCCACTAAGAGAATCAGACCAGAGAGCAAGATTGGTAATTTAGTAATGACAAGGACATCTAAAATGACAAGAATTAGCTGCCTACATTCACAATAAAGATAGTAATGCACTTCCCTGTCACTTATGGTCAATAGCATGGAACACAGAGAAGTAGGAAGAAGTTTCTGGAGGAAAACTATGCGCTGAAGAGGGAAACACTTGCAACAAAGGGTGTCATTGACACGAACAGCAGGGCTATGCAAACTAAGCATTACTCAAACACTGATACCTGATCAGGAGCTTTTTCTCTCTCCTACTGTCTCTTTCTCTCTCTCTCTCTCTCTCTCTCTCTCTCTCTCTCTCTCTCTCTCTCTCTCTCTCTCTCTCTCTCTCTCTCTCTCTCTCTCTCTCTCCCTCTCTCTGTCTCTCTCTCTTTCTCCTAATCTCTCCCCCTCTCTCACCCACCCCCTCTATCTCACTCCTACTCTCTCCCCCTCTCTCACCCCCCCCCTCTCTCTCTCTCTCTCTCTCCTAATCTCTCACCCTCTCTCACCCCCCTCTCTCTCTCTCCCCCTCTCTCTCTCTCTCTCCTAATCTCTCCCCCTCTCTCCCCCCCCCTCTCTCTCACCCCCCCCTCTCTCTCCCTCTCTCTCTCCGGAAATAATTAAAGCTACAATAGCACAGTTGGACGAAGCTACTTCATCTCTAATACGTTAGAAACAGCTAAGCATTGTAAAAGACATAAACAGCCACAGCTCTACAACTTGTTACAGTTTTTCTCAATTGCTAAGACACATTTCTTGAATGTGTACTGTGTTTTCTCCAAACTCTAAACACACATCTTCATACTTACACTGTTTTGGCCAAACCCTTGGCTTTTGACCCAAAATCAAACACAGTAGTCAAAACCATATTATCTGTCGTATAAACCTAACTTTGCATTCAAAATACACACAAAGCCCTCAAATAAATTCTACCTTCTGAATACCTTTTAGACACTGCTGGGAGGAATTAAAAAGCTTTTCAAGAACCATAGACTACAACGTGTCCCTGAATTTTAGATATGTTCCACCTCATGAGTTTGACACAATGTCATAAAACTCACAATTACTGCAATTGTCCTTCTTACAGGCTGTTTATTTTCTATTTACATTATACAGCAATTGCATTTTGAGCTATTGTTACTGTAGTGGTCACAGTATACAATAATAGTAGTACTGTTAGTCAACAACACAAATGTATTACTGTAAATTGTAATTTGGGGAACAAAGGCTAAGAAAACAAGGAAATAAACAAATAATTGTTGCCTGGGTAACAGAGCTTGAGTACAGTACTGTTCATTGTGGGTCAGCATCCTATCTCTGACCAGGGTCAGGCCAGAGATTTTCCTCAACTTCACAGGCAATGTTTCTCTAGCCAAACAGCAGGGAAAATGCCCCTGAATGCCTGAGCCATCCCTGACAAGACTCAAGAGCAATGTCCCCACAAGCTTCTTCCATGGCTTGGAGAAGGTTATTCTATCCCACTTAGTACTGCTAGTTCATGTACCCTTAGTATAGATAGTCCACATATAAAAATGTTAGGTCCCTATATGTTTATTGTATGCACCTTCCTGCCAAAGCAAATTCCTTGTCTGTGCATACTTTCAGGGTGAATAAATCCCATTCTGATTCTGATTCATAGGGATTTCTGTCATAGTGTGGCACGGATCTCATTTGAGATTGTTGTTCTTCTTCCTCTTCCTCTGCCTCTTCCTCTCCCTTGTCCACCTCCTCTCATTTAGACATTTCTTCCTTTTCTTCTGATATTAGCATTCATGATTTCAAAGTACAGATCAGCTTAACTTTGTATTCATTCCAAACCCCTGATTGCTTGTTGAGTATATTTGCTTGTTACTGCTTACACATGGATAATTGGTTGTTAAGGTTGTTTGAATTGCGCTGTTTTGGGTTTACTTATCAAATGGCAGTGTTTTCTGAATGACATAATGGTGATAATTGTGTCTTAAACTAAGAGGTGTGTTTAGACTTTTGCAAAGAAGTGTGAATGAACCTGAGAAATGTGTCAAAAAGGGTCAATTGTGTGTAAAGATTGGGATACATGGTCTTTCTGCTGGGATTTGGCAAAATGGTTTTGTGGGGATGGCTTACACATACAATTTTTGTGTGTTAGCAATCGAGAAAAATTGTAATCCACATTGGGTGGAGGTGACAAATTGAGGTTATGCGGAACTGTATGAGTATCTTGTAGCCTGTACAGAGATATGATACTATCTATGATACTGTACAGTAGTATTTATGGTATTTAATGTTATGCCCTTCAATTAAATATTCATGCTATTCAATTTGATCATTTCTCCAGCTACGAATACGTCTGGTTGAATCATGTCAGACATTCTCCTGGAGGAGATCTTCATAAAACGTTCTCAGCAGAAGAAGAAGACCTCCCCTCTGAACTTCAAGGAGAGGTTGTTTGTTCTCACGCAGGACAAGATATCCTACTATGATTATGATGTTGACAAAATGGTAAGGCATAATTAACTGGTGATTGAATTAAGTATCAGTTCATTCTCTAATCATACATTTGGATTGACTAGGTCTTTTTTTGTAATCTCCCAGAAAAAGAAAGGTCTGAAGGGTTCAGTGGATCTTGAAAAGATCAAGTGTGTGGAAGTGGTCCAGCCCGAGCCCAACTCCCCTAAAGAGCGTCTCTATCCATTTCAGGTTAGCATGTGACTGAACAGTTCCTACTGAAAAGTCAAATGACCAAACAGCTACTGTAGCATGCATGGTTAACATGCTGGAAGTCAATATCAAAAGTAAAACTAACTCTGAGATTTCAAATTCAGTGCAGGTGTTGTGACTGCACAGTGACAACGCAGCCAATAATAAAGTGACACAGTATGAATGTAGTATTAATGAAAATATCGGAGAAAAGCACTGACGGCTTTTCAATTCAGATTCATATTCAACAATGAAAGGCCTCTTTCTTTTCATTTTACTACAGATAATATATGATGAAGGACCCCTGTATATTTTTGCCAAAAATGAAGAGATTCAAAAAAAGTGGATTCACAAACTCAAACATGGTAAATATGATGAGTCACAAACTAAAGCTATTCAAACAAAAGAATGACCCTAAAGTACAATACATAATATTCACAAAGATGTTGTATAAGATATACCATACACAGTGGAGGCAATCTCCCTACTCTTCCATGTAAAATCTTCATAGGCAAATGCATGTGTTGATCCAATGTAAATGTCTTCCCACGTTGCGTGTGTGTCGGTTTTATGTTTTAAATGAAGTGGTGCGCATCAACAAGGACTTGATACAGAAGTTCCACCCCTGTTTCTGGGTAGACGGCATGTGGCAGTGCTGCCAACAGGAGGTCAAACAGGCCATGGGCTGCAGGGTGCTGGAGACCAAGAACAGAGGTAGGTGATGGGAGAGCTATCCATATCCTACCCATAGACATGCAATGGTTGTTTTGTGTTTGACTGGCATCACTTTATCTGAGCAAAATCCTTTAGAATCATCTAACTTGATATTGACCCTTCCTCTCTCCCGGATAGGATTCGCTAAGGGGTCTCGAAGAGAATCCCGGAAACCTCTTCCCCCGACCCCTGAAGAAGTACCTATCCTTCTGTTGTCCTGCACTCACATACTCAAACTAACAGAGTAACCACACAACAACAACAAAAAACACTTTTGTATTCCAATTGGCTCCCTCATTCCACTGTCTCTCGCACTATTCTCCTGTTGCCCAGGAGAGAGCTACCAGAGCTCTACCTCCTCAGCCTCCTGAGGAGTCTGGCCCCTCTGTGGGCATGACGGTCATCGCCGAGTATGAGTACACACCTATGAACCCCCAGGACCTGGAGCTCAGGAGCGATGAGGAGTACACCATCTTAGAGATCGCTGATCAGCACTGGTGGAAGGCCAGAGATAAATATGGGTGAGAGAGTAACAATATGTGTCTTACAATGCAACAACACTGTCCTAAGAATAGATGCACAAGATCATGCGTGTATGAGTCTTCTAAGACAAACATATTTCACATTTAGTTAACTGTATTTGCACATGGATTTATCTGACCGTGAAAACTGTTTTTGTCTTTCCTTTTGCAGAAAGGAGGGATATATTCCAAGTAATTTTGTGGTGAAAGCCAGAAATGGACTGGAAGGGTTTGAGTGAGTGTGGTCATGTTAAACTTCAAAACATTTACATTTATTATAATGGGTTTGTCTGAAGTCAGTCAGCTTTACATCGTTAAGATTCTGGCCTCCATGTGAGGTACCAAATTACCCTGCCACCCTCCCAAAAGATAAAGTAACATCCCTGAGGCAGCTGATACTGCCAAATGAGGAAGTAACAGTCATGTGATATCCTGTAAAACCCATTGCTGTGAGGTCAGTTATTCTTCCAGTTCTGATAATGCACATTTGACCTTTTTCTCTCAGCTGGTATTGTAAAAACATGAATCGCAGCCAAGCAGAGAAGCTACTGAAGACTGAGGTGAATAAATTAGAGCAATATACATATCTGATTTTCATCCTCTACTTGGCTAAAACAAACTTTCACCATCCTGTCATGCTGTGGTTTTTCACAGAACAAAGATGGAGGCTTTTTAGTGCGAGATTCAAGCAAGGCTGGAAAATACACAGTATCTCTATTAACCAAGGCTGGAGGGTAAGTTTGTTTGAGAGGCATGGCCGAGCCATGAGTGAAAAGCAAAAGAAGAACTTAATACTGCAAGCGGAAACCGTGGTCTGCAAAGGAAGAGAGATGTAAATGTTGTCCATGCAAAACCAGGGATCACTAGTACCCATCAGTATCAGTTAGATATTGCAATTTAGCTTTCGTGCTCAGATCTCAGATTTCAAAATAATCTGTCAGCTCTACTAATCTGCTCCAACCATTCTTTATTTCATAGGGATGCTGTAGCTAGCTGCAGACACTATAATATCTGTACTACCCCACAAGCACAGTACTACCTAGCAGAGAAGCACAATTTCAGCAGCATTCAAGAACTTATCAACTATCACCAGCACAATGCAGCAGGTACCACTGGCCATCCATCCAAAGTCCTTTCATACCATAACTGTACATGTATGTCACCTTGACAGATGCACAATGTCTTTACACCCTTCCCAAAACAGGCATGGTGAGCAGGCTCAAGTACATTGTTTCCAATCAGAAACAGAACGCCCCGTCAACAGCAGGCTTGGGCTATGGTACGTATGAGTCTTCGTTCTCACAGTAGGTTAACAGAACACCAAAAATCAGAATCAGAATCCGGTTTATTGCCAAGTAAGTTTGCACGTATGAGGAATTTGCTTTGGTGGGCTGGTGCACAACAATAAACATAGTAAGTTAAAATATAAAGAGAGATCAAAAAAGTACTGTAAGTAAAAGAGTGGACAGAATACAATAGAATGTAAAATGTGTACAATATGACTGTTGATAAAGAATACTATAAAATGTGTGCAATTTGACTGTTAAGGGAAGTCCGTGTTCAACAGGAAACATGTCATTGTCTGTTGTATCCTCCAGGTGTTTGGGAGATTGATCCCCGCCACCTGACTTTTATCAAAGAGCTGGGGAACGGCCAGTTTGGAGTGGTGAAGTATGGGAAATGGCAGGGTCAGCATGACGTGGCCATCAAGATGATTAAAGAGGGCTCCATGTCAGAGGATGACTTCATCGAAGAGGCCAAAGTCATGATGTAAGTGTGTGACAATTACAAAATAATTTATGAATTCAGTGTCCATTATAGACAACAGACTTTCTAGACATGACCGTTATCTCTAAACAAGTCACGTAGTCTCACAATGTCATTCAGGATGAAATCACATTTGAAGTTGTCCCTTCTTGTTTTTGCTGGTACCAGGAAGCTCCGTCATGAGAACTTGGTTCAGCTGTATGGCGTCTGCACAAAACAAAGGCCCATTTACATAGTGACTGAGTTCCTCTCTAATGGCTGCCTGCTGTCATACCTGCGTGAAGGCCTGAAGCAGCACCCCACATCCATCCAGCTCCTGGAGATGTGTAAGGACGTGACTGAGGGCATGGCTTATCTAGAGAACCAGCAGTACCTCCACAGAGACTTGGTAAGAGAAAGGCAGATATTACACACTGTTATGATACAACACAATACAATGATAAATATAACAAGGTTTTCACACTATTACACTCTAAAAGTGTGTGATGGCAGCATAGAATGCTGCATGTGATCCAAAATAACATCTGTACTTATATGGAACACTGTTTTTATCGATAGGCTGCCAGAAACTGTTTGGTAGATACAAATGGCACAGTTAAAGTGACAGACTTTGGACTATCAAGGTAATGCATGATATTGCTCTGAATAAAATCACACAACAGTAAGACACAATCAACATTCCTGCACTCAATCTAATGGGATGGATGCCTGACGTTTCAGGTATGTCTTAGATGATGAGTACACAAGCTCTGCCGGATCAAAATTCCCAGTCCGCTGGTCTCCTCCTGAAGTGCTGCTTTACTGTAAATTCAGCAGCAAGTCAGACATCTGGGCATTTGGTTAGAATATATTAAATCCACATACTTTGTGATCCTGATCTTATTTTCACCAGGTTTTCTTGGACTCACTCAGTGTTTTCTGGTTTAGGAGTTTTAATGTGGGAGGTCTACACTTTGGGCAGGATGCCTTATGAACGGCTAAACAACACAGAGATTGTGGAGCAGGTGTCTAGAGGCCTGCGTCTCTATCGCCCCCAGTTGGCCAATGACAGGGTGTACACTATCATGACAAGCTGTTGGATTGAGGTATTTGTATTTGTTGATAACATAAAAATTATCATGTCATCTTATACTGTCTTTTCTACTTCATCACCCCATCTATATCTCCTCTTGATTTATATTGTAGAAGGCTGAAGAGAGGCCCAACTTCGAGGAGCTTGTGGTGACTATTCAGGACTTGCTCTACGATCTCCAATAAATCACACGCAAACAGTTCACACCAATTGAGGAACACACTTCCTTATAGAAGTCCCTCTTCCGCTCTTGGCATCCAACTTCAAAGTCCCTGTGTGATCCCTACTTATGGAGAAGTCGAAAGAACTGCACGTTCAAAAGCAGGTTCAAATAACCACACTTTCTCTGAGGAAGCTATCTGGTTGAACATGGGAGAAATCTCAAGAACTTCAGTAATGTGAACACCTCTGTAGATATTGTGATTTGCAGGATTAAGCATGAAACTGTTAAATGCTGATAAGAGCATATTGAATACTGTCTGTTATGAGTAATGTAAATGAATTTAGTCACATCTGTTATTATTATTATTATTATAATTACAATCAACATTGTTATTATTATTATAAATATTAGTAGTAGTAATTTCATTCCATGTAGACCCAACCGAATTAAATAAAATGTGCCTTTTGTGTTACTTTCCAAATTAGTATGCTTGACGTCTATCATCTGATATTTAGATTTTTAAGAAACTCTGCATTTTAAATGTCTCTTACGAGAAAGACTACATTTCAGTAAATGACGATAGAAAAGTTTTTTTAAATACAAAAGATACCTACCTATGTGTTTTTCACTCACACCTACGTTCTTGCATTCTGTTTGGTATAACAACTTCCGGTTTCCCATCATGCTTTGAGTCCATCCATACACGTGAAGGTCAGGAACTGTAATATCTGTAGTTTAAGATCACGTATTTCTAGATTTGAAATAAATCATGGACAGCCAAGGAGCAACGGCTGACCCTCAGCTACAGCAATTTATCGAAGTTGAGTCTCAAAAACAAAGGTTTCAGCAGTTGGTGCATCAGATGACGGAAGTCTGTTGGGTAAGAAAAGATTCAGTACTTATTCTGAGCTTTCTAGCTCGATGCTAGGTAGTAGCTACATCTTCTCACCTGAGCATTTAGACATATGGAACATAGGCAGCCAAATCAGCATTTAAAGCATGACAGTTATCGTGAATTTAGCAAGCATGGAAGATGCTGTTGTATGTTATAGGAATGCTATTTTGAGGCCTGCAGAGCCATCTAGCTAGTAGCTAGATAATCGGTTAGCACGTCTGTAGCCACAGCCAGGTTATTTCAAGACTCGTCGTATGTCACTACAGTAAGTTTTAACCAACTGTTATAACAAACAAAACTTATGAATAGCTTGCCTGTAGCTAATGTCCAGGTCATATGTATCCTGAAATGATTTGTCCATCTCTTCTGTCTCACCTTTTCAGGAGAAATGCATGGAGAAGCCTGGCCCAAAGCTAGACTCCAGGACAGAAGTCTGCTTTGTGAACTGTGTAGAACGTTTCATTGACACTAGCCAGTTCATCCTCAACAGACTGGAACAAACTCAGAGGGGTCGGGGATCATTCTCGGAGTCCATGTCCGAATAGCAAAGATTCTTCCACAAAATGGACACAGGACACAGATGGCCACTGGCTTTCACGCATAGCCATGCCACATTTCTATATGGTGCAATGAGAACCAAAAGGAAACATGGAAGTGTTACTATTGATAAGTGCCTCAGATTAGGTTGTTGTATATTGTCACCAAGATTAGTATGGACTAATTTTCTCTTGCATAATAGGATATGTGTGGTAACAATGTGAAGTTAGATTGAAAGTTCATGTCTGTGAAGTCCAAAAAAAGGGTCCATGCCCCCTTAAAGTTGATATTATGAACAAGGCATCTGCTATAGTAGAGTTCCTGGTTCACATGGCTGGTGAAAAACCTGAGACCTGATGCCAGACCATGACATCTGAGAGACACACTGCACTCCTATTTAAGACATTGGGAGCTATACAGGTTAAGCACCTCAGTAAGAAATGATGGAAAATAATTGCATGGTTTAATGCTAAATCAAATGTTTTACTGAACATACGCAATAAAAAGTATTATGTATGGTTTCTGTAGTTTTCCGTCTTTTAGAATGCACAGGTTCTAAGATGATGCACAGTTTCAAATGTTTATTCTAAAAAGAAACAGGTTGTTACAAATGTGTTTTTCAATGTGTATTCTAAAAATGTTACATTTTAAGTGTACATGCTTCTAGGAAACTGATTAATTTCTATGGTAAGTAAATTACAACAGATAGTAATTGTCAAGATCATACATCTTTCATGTATGGAACAAAGGCACATTTGTATAATTATCAAAACATGTAACGGTAAGTATTTAAATAATAGTAAGGCACAAGGTTCATTTGGGGTGTGGAGGTGGGGAAGGTGGAGGATTACATTTACCACACCATGACATCATTGGGTACCTAGAAACAGTGCAGATGTTATGGGAAGAGAAACATCAGAACCCTTTTGCTTTATACACTTAACAGTAAAAAGGTTAAAAAAAGTAAGTATGAATTACCTTGAGCAAACATTCAATTTGATTAGGCTACAATGTCTGTCTTCAGATTGTTTATCACAAATAAATAAATATATACAAGTCCAAGCATAACTACTAAAACCAGTGAACAGACTTTGGCACATACAAGTAAACTGAAATTGACAAACATTTCCAACAGTACAGTGTTCTTATAGAAAGAGTGCATGGTAAATTAAAGAAAAACATTTCCTTTTGATACAGATTGAGTAACCATCATGTGACCTACCTGTCTATTTGGTTTACCATAAATCTAGGTCTAAAACTAGGCCATGGTCAGAACTTTAGTTAGAGGTTGGCTTTAAGTGGCAACAAAGCTATTGTTCCTCCTGGTGGAGTTCTCTGGTGAGTACCCAGCCTTGGAGCTCCCGTTTCTGGCTGACTTCCCCTCCTCCTCCTCTGCCTTTCTCTCTTGCCTGGGGAGGGCCATGTAGGGCTGGTGGTTCCAGGGTGACCCCTCAGGACGCTTTCTCAGGTAAACTGGTAGAGAATCCCAGGTGAAGGTAATGTCCTTGAAGGCATGGAGGAGAAAAATCCCCAAGATGATGGTGAGGAACCCACTGATGGTCCCCACCACCCCATCTGTGCTCATACTCAACCACTCCTTGAACAAGATAGCAGAGCAAGCCATTACTGAGGTGGTGAAGAACACATAGTAGATTGGCGTGACTATAGAGGTGTTGAATATGTCCAAGGCTTTGTTGAGGTAACTGATTTGGATGCTAACACATATCACCAGGCATATTAGCAGAGCCCAGAACAAGGGCTCTTTCAGGACAGCAGTCCCAGCAAAGAGCTCCTTGATCCCGATGCCCAGCCCCTTGACACAGGACACAGATAGAGACCCAATCACGGAGCAGATCAGGATGTAGACCAGCACGTTCTTCTGTCCGTAACGCGGGGCAACAAAAAAGACGAGGACCCCGCTGCCCACCACAACACACAGAGCAAATACGATGAACCCTGGAAGAGATCACAATACAATACAATAACAGAAATGGTGTCAAATCCAAATATGAATTCACGCTAAACAAGCAGCATTGATCTGCAATATTATTTGCTGCTTCACACATGATCAGCTGGTTCTCAAGTTGTAGTTACTATGAACACTGTGTGCATGGATGGTGATGTGTGCTCTCAGTACCTGGGTCTTTGAGCTTCTCAGCCATGACACTGAGGGAGGCCACCTCCTCCTCCAGAGGGGCATGGATGACCATCACCGTGGAGCCCAGGATGCACATTAAGCAGCCCACCTTCCCATGCACATTCAACCGCTCATTCAGGAAGTAGGAGGCCAGCACCGCACTGGGGTAAGGAGTGAGATGCGGAGCAAGACATGAAGATAGGCCTTGCTAATATCATCAGAATAAACACTGTCTGATGAGTCAATGAGACCAAAAAGCCTTCAAAGCATGACAATGTTTGAATGTGTGATCTGAAAGAGATATTCTCATTATCACACCTCGTGTTGACTGTTAATAGAGCAAAGCGTAAGTATCACAACTGTGGTCATATACATTTAGCTACCTCACAAGTACACTCAATGCTCCCAGTGGTGTGACCAGAGTTGCAGGGGCAAACGCGTAAGCAGCAAAGTTTGCAGCCTCGCCAGCACCCACTGAAATGCAAGAGATCAACATCAGTATGCTGTGGATGGTATGGGTAATGTCTGTAAATATAAGGTGTGAAACGTTTTGATCATTTGGCTTATTCCGCCTCCATATGCAAATGTTTTTTGAGGAATGTGTACTTCAAAGATTTCCATATGGCTACTTGTGGGTGTTGCATAAACTCAAAAGTACAACCAGCAAAAATACCAAACCCACAATAGCCTCCCTTTCTCTTTGAAAACAAAGGCCACAATGTGATGGACGAAAATCAGTAGGCAAAGTAAGTACAGGGTTGACAAATTGAATACAGCACATACTGTACTATGAAACACAACTGCAGTTATTGTCTTTTATTTTATATGTAAGAACACAGTTATTAAAACAACACTTACTTGAAATTAATCCTGCCCACCAAAGCCATTCCTTCAGATATGCATAGCCTCCTTGGCCTGCAAATAAATAAATAAACGAAAATCATGTTTATCATAAAAATGCAATAAGCAATGCATCATGCTTGGTTTATAATGTTACGAATAAAATTGACAGGAGTGTTAAGTACCTGCTCTCATAGAACCCTTGCCAGCCAATCGCAGTAGCCCCTTCTTCTTCAGGATAAAACTTCCTCCGATGAAGATGCTCGAGCTCATAGCAAGAGAGAGGCCAATGTAAAAATCCAAACGATTTACTTCCATCTGGAAAACATTAAGTGTTAAAATAATCGGAAACAATTATCAATCTATTACGTCAGCAACATTTAACAGTAGTACAGCGCAGCGTTAGCTCGCGTTAGCTTGTTTCTAAACTTTTTGCCTTATCACATGATTGGGGGTGTGCTCTCAGGTTGCTCATGATAGTATTGTCAATTAGTTTCGATTGATACGATTGCTGTCTGAACTATAGTATAAATGGTGGCACATGCAATCTCAAACGTGTAAAAAAAAAAATACGAATCGGTAATGGTTTAAATGGATTTGTGTAATTACACGGGTTAAACACCAACTTTTTTAAGCTAATATCGTCTGAAGCAAGCAGTCAAAACTTCCCGTCTGTTTTTATAAGTAGTTGTTCACACACCTTACCGCTTAGATGAACTGTTTCCCCAGCTATTTTGCAGCTTATACACACACATTATTTTTAAGAGTTCACCTTAATTTTGTTGTCAACCCATTCGATTAGGCGATGTACAGCACAGCAGCATCTGACCAACCCCCACCCAGGACTTGGCTCTTCTTCCTGTTCTTTTTCTGTCTGTGCTGCATAATCAGTAACAATCTGCTATTAACGTCGCTGTAGGTTGACTTGCTGATATATCTGAATGCGTATAACATTAATATATATGTATATTTATTTGTTTACGTAAATTCGTGTTTTGACAACTGTTTACAGTAAACGTGTATGTTGATCTGATTGGTTTTTGCTCGGAAAAGGCGGGGTCATACTTAAAACACTGAATTGTGATAGGTCTATTGGCTGGGATCAAACCGGAAGAAAATCTAACCTTGAAACGTGCTTTTACATGTAGCTGATTAGAAACTGTAGACCTCTTTCGTACAATCAAAATAGCACTGCCTGAGTCTTCCGCTCTTCCAATGGTACGGATTTTTGGTTTCTCAAAAAAGGATTGTAATTATTGCTAGCTTGCTAGCTCTGTTCTACTTACTATAAGAATCCCATGTGAACTGTTCCGTCTTTAAGTTTCATCTTGGAATGGTGGGACAGGATGAGTACCCATCTCTCCATGTTCAGAAACGTAAAGGCATTAATCGGATTGCTTTCCAGTAGCTCCTCGCATCAAAATCAAAGACTCCTGTTGAGATACCTGGGCACGAATAGTCCCAGCAAAGACAAGACCTACTACGTTACCACCCCAATTTTCTATGTGAATGCTGCCCCTCATATAGGTCATTTGTACTCTGCTGTGACAGCTGACTTCCTGCATAGATATAAACTCCTGCAAGGTTTCAACTCGAAGTTCGCCACAGGTAAATGCAGAATACACTGGAATATATGTTTACTGAGAGTAAATGGATGTCTTGTGGTAATGCCCTTTTTTGCTTTCAGGTACGGATGAGCATGGCCTGAAAATTCAGCAGGCTGCAGATGCTGCCGGAAAAGACCCTTTGACATTATGCACGGAGGTGTCAGAGAGATTCAAACAACTCTTTAGGAGCTGTGATATCTCCTACACAGACTATATTAGGACTACAGAGGAGAGGCACAGGCTGGCAGTGGGGCACTTTTGGACTTCTCTTCAAGCCAAGGGTTTTATCTACAAGGGGAAGTATGAAGGCTGGTACTCCACACAGGATGAAACCTTCCTCACTCCATCCCAGGTGGGCGATGCTACAGACGCCTCAGGGAAGGATATCAAGATATCACTGGAGAGCGGCCATAAGGTAATAAACAGTGTGACTGTTTAATAGTTTAAACAATAACTAAAGTATCAAATATGTTGGCCAATGTAAAGAAAACTGTAAACAAATACCAAGCATTTATTTGTTTCACTTTCTGACATACACACACAAGGTAACTGATTACTTTGTTTGTGGCAGGTGGAATGGATGAAGGAGGACAATTACCTTTTCCGTCTGTCTGAATTCCGGTCTCAGCTTCAGGACTGGCTGAGGTTCAATCCCAAGGCTGTGCAGCCAGACCGCTTCCACCAGGCGGTTCTCCAGTGGCTGCAGGATGACCTACCAGACCTCTCTGTTTCCCGCCAGAGAAGCCGGCTCCAGTGGGGGATTCCTGTCCCCAGTGACCCTGAACAGACCATCTATGTGTGGTTGGATGCACTGGTCAACTACCTTACGGTTACTGGCTATCCTCACACACACGCTGCATGGTGGAGTGCTGCCCATCATGTTGTGGGGAAGGACATCTTGAAATTCCATGCTATCTATTGGCCGGCTTTCCTACTGGCTGCTGGGTTGCCTCTCCCACAGAGTATACATGTACATTCTCATTGGACGGTCAGGGGGAAGAAAATGTCTAAAAGCTTGGGGAACGTGGTGGATCCCCAGGAGAGGTCACAAAGGTTCACGGTTGATGGCATCAGGTACTTTCTCCTACGTCAGGGCGTCCCGGATTCTGACTGCGACTATGACGACGACAAAGTGGTCAAACTGCTGAATTCGGAGCTGGCGGACTCTTTGGGTGGTCTTCTGAACCGCTGCACAGCCCCGTCTCTCAACCCAGCCCAGACGTACACCCAGTTCTGGGCTGACTGTTTTCCTTGTGCATCCTCAGGGGAATCCAGGGGGAGAGCTGTAGCCGAGGACTACCACATGCTGGAGTCTGTAGCCGGACTACGAGCTGTGGTAGAGCAGCACTATGACAACATGCTGGTGTACAAGGCGCTTGAGGCCATCAACAACTGTGTGAGGCAAACAAACAGTTTCATCCAAAGACATGCGCCGTGGAAGTTGGACAGAGGGGAGAGTGGTGATCAGCGTTGGCTGGACACCATCCTTCATGTGTCCCTGGAGTGCCTCAGGGTTTATGGAACCCTGCTGCAGCCCGTAGTGCCACAGACAGCAAATAAGTTGCTATCCAGGCTAGGAGTGAAGCCTGGGGAGAGGAGCTGGGCGCATATCAACTTCCTGGAGAAGTATGGGGAAAGGGAGTGCTGCTTTGAGGGGAGAGCACTGGGGACTGACACTGGAGTACTTTTTAGTCGTTTGGAGAGACCAAACGTAGATAAGGAGAAACCGAAGAAAACAAAGAAAGACAGAAAACAAGCATCATAAACTGTAACCCAAGTCAATGTTTGAGATTAATAAATAATCAATTGAAATTATCAGGTGATTTTATTTATTGAAACCAGTCTACACAGCCTGCCTGTCTCAAGGGTGTTTGTGATTGATATGGCCTGACAGTTTCATCATCTACCCACACATTGACACCATCATTAAGGCAGTGCAATCATGTCAATGGTACAGACATGCACCTTTCATTAGATGGAGAGTTGATCAAATCTGTTGGGAATTTGGTAGTCAGTCGCCATAGAGACAGGAAACCCTACTGCATAGCGCGCTTAGTGGAACTGTCCATGGAGTCATCCTTAATATCCTATAAATGTAACAAACACAAGACCTAAAAACTGACATGATTTTTTTTAATGAGAAATACACGAAACTGAAAAATTGTACAAATTGAAATAAAATAAAAAAATTGCATTATTCTTATAATTTCTTGTACTTCTTTTTTACATAAACCTTTTCCATTGTTCTCCATTATCATAATATTTCACAGCACAATCCCTCCTTGGATTTCATAATTACATGACTGAAATTGAAATGGATCAAACAGCATGTTGCCTCTGTGATTGAGTCCTGCTTCTGTTCGCTTGTCCTTTTGGCCTATAGCAGTCTTTCCCTCCTAAGAGCCTACTCCTCTACACACAGCCTGCACACGGGCACTGGACGTCTATCTGCCCATTTACAGGCTGGGGACACTTTCACATACAGGGTCCTCTCTATCCTCCACACACACACTAATTTACACAAGCACAATCAGTAATATGAGTTGGTGTTCTGTCCAGGTTGTGTATCTGGAGACAGAAACAAAACAAAAGGTTTTGTGAGAAAATGTGAAAGATCCACACCCTGTAGCAATATTCCTAATACAATGACATAGTTGAAGGTGACTGGATCATGTAATATACTGGTTATAGCCTACATTTTCATCAGGATAATGATAAAACAGTCAAAATGGCTTACTTGAGAGCTGTTGTTGGAGTTGCCTGACTAGTGCTGCGGTCTGCTGCTGCTGTTGAGTCTGCTGCATGCCCTGTCGAGGGAACTGGGACAAGCACACAGAAAGCACTGTAACATTTCTATTTACTATCTTGATATGAATTGTATAGATAAACATGTAACATATTTCCACAAAAGGCTTTCCCCTTCATATTGGAGAAGAATCATGGTTAAACAATATTTTCTATGATATATGATGTGCCTTGTGCTACGTCTCAGGTATTGTGTAGGACCTACCATTGGTTGCTGAGGGGGAAGGGGCTGCATGCCCAGGGCCTGGTTCTGGTTCTGGGCTGGGGGTTGGGCCGAAGCTACCTGCTGCTGCTGGACCTGCTGAGGCTGGACTTGCTGCTGTTGGACCTGCTGAGGCTGGACCTGCTGTTGGGCCTGTTGCTGAGCCTGCTGTTGGGCCTGTTGCTGGGCCTGCTGCTGCTGTTGCTGGACCTGTTGAGCTTGTTGCTATGAGGGCGACATATAGGCAACTCAGTTAGAGAAAACACTAAACTTCAATATCAAATTTAGGTTAAGTTATTCCACGCATACATCTGAGATATAGCACACAATCTCAACCACCGTCCTGGGTTGGTCTGTTGAATAAGTTCTTATGTCCACAGTGGAGCCGTGTGTGTGCGGAGGTAGCCAGTGGAGCCGTGTGTGTGCGGAGGTAGCCAGTGGAGCCGTGTGTGTGTGCGGAGGTAGCCAGTGGAGCCGTGTGTGTGCGGAGGTAGCCAGTGGAGCCGTGTGTGTGCGGAGGTAGCCAGTGGAGCCGTGTATGTGTGCGGAGGTAGCCAGTGGAGCCGTGTGTGTGCGGAGGTAGCCAGTGGAGCCGTGTGTGTGCGGAGGTAGCCAGTGGAGCCGTG
Source organism: Osmerus mordax (assembly GCF_038355195.1). Lineage (NCBI taxonomy): Eukaryota > Metazoa > Chordata > Actinopteri > Osmeriformes > Osmeridae > Osmerus > Osmerus mordax. Next base: position 10,780,795 of record NC_090061.1, read on the forward strand.
TGTGTGCGGAGGTAGCCAGTGGAGCCGTGTGTGTGCGGAGGTAGCCAGTGGAGCCGTGTGTGTGCGGAGGTAGCCAGTGGAGCCGTGTGTGTGCGGAGGTAGCCAGTGCGTACTCTGATGGCCTGCTGCTGTCTGAGGTACTGCTGCTGCTGTGCTTGTTGCTGCTGCTGAGCCTGCTGCTGCTGCTCGGCCATCGAGGGGTTGGGTCTCATCCCCGGGTGCACCCCCTGGCCCCCCATGTGGCCCAGGCCGTGCATGATGGGAGCCTGCTGGAGGGGCTGGTGGGCAAACCTGGGGGAGAGAGGAAGGTTTCAGAGAGAAACTAAAGTACAGAAACACATTGCCTGCAAATACGCAGCAGCTATAAACACTCATAAGAACTACAATAAGTGATGTCACTATTGTTCATTAGAACCTGGCTGAAAGGCACAACTTTTTTCGAACCTCTGTGTGTTCTGCATGGAGTGTGCGTAGCCTGGGGCCTGCTGGTGGACGTAGCCACTGGGCCTCTGCTGCATCTGCCTCAGAGAGTCCACCACGGCCGGGTTGTTGCCAGGGTGAGAGCCCTGGAAGCTCTGGTAGGAGGGGGGGACGATGCCCCCGCCCTGGGTGGGGTGAGGCTGCATGCCCATGTGGGAGCCGTACGTGGTGTAGCCCTGGGAGATGTTCTGCTGAGCGGGGAAAAAACACAAACACGGCAGACAGATTGAGAGGGAGGGATGTGAACAGACAACAGGAGGAAACACAAGGCTGGTGACAGTGGATGGTTCAGTGTTGTTGCAGGGATTGATTGGAAAAGGACAGTGCTGGTCAGTGGAGTTGACGTGCCTGGGAGGGCTGCATGGAGGTGTACTGGGGGTTGGGTACCATCTGACGCAGCTGCTGTCCCATGATGCTCTGGTTCTGAAAGCAGACGAGGGCACGTTAGTCTCTAATCTCCCGACAGACCTCTGCCTACACCCTCCACATGGAGGAAAATCATTCACAGTGATCATTATCATCAGATCAGGCACTCGGATGAAACAAATGAAACCCCATGACTGTGTTTAATTACAGATGCAGCTCATTAGCGCCCCCCAGAGTGGAGTCTACAAACTGCAGACTCACCAGTCTGACCTGTAGCTGCTGCCGCAGTATCTGGCCCTGCGGTATGTTTGGCTGAGGCTTGTAGCCCATCGGGTACTGCTTGTCTAGTCCCATCATGCCCGGCATGCCGCCCTGCATGGTGGGCATCATGCCAGGGTAGCTGGGCCGCGGGGGCCGCGCGCCCATGGGGGGGTTCCGGACTGGTCTGTAGGGCGTGTCCAAGCCAGGGCCACCTGTGGGGGGAGGGAGAAGGAGAGGGTGGGGGTGAAAGGCTGTTGTAGTAGTTGAATTGATAGTCAGTGTTACGGATCAGTGGCTGGGTTGGTCCCTTCTGACTTTTACAAACACACACTGCTATCCTAACTGAGGAGAATGCCTACAGGCGTGGATGGTTGGTGGTTAGTGATGAGGACGCTGCGACTGACCTGGAGGAAGAGGCTGGTTCTGGGCGTACATGCCTATGGGCTGCTGGCCGTAGCCTATCCTACTGTAGGGGTGGTTCTGCTGGCCCATGAGTTCAGGGGGCATCCCCGTGCCATATGGCCCTCCTCCCTGTGTACGAGTCACGTAGTCCTGGGGATGAGGAGAACACGTCACATTTCACTCTCACATCTTCCAAAAGATGGACAGAATTAGCGATTACTGAACACACACAAAATCTGAGGTAGGAGAATAGTTGACCGGTACAGGTCAGCCTGCCCTGGTCAGCCTGCCCTGTTCAGCCTGCCCTGGTCAGCCTATCCTACTGTCATTGTGTGTGGTACTCTGAGCTCCGCCCCCCCTCCTCACATCGGCCTTGCTGGTGGAGGGAGTCTTCTTCTTCTTGCTGGATTTCTTCTTGCTGGAGTCGGAGGGCACGGTGGGAACGCTCTTCTCCGGCTTCACGGCCTCCACCATCTTCTTCTCTGGTTCCTGGGGCACGGGCGTGGGGGGCTCCTCCTCCTCGGGGGGCAGGGGGAGGGGCTCCAGGTAGTAGGTGCGGGGCTTGGGCTTCAGGTGGGTGTGGTAGAGCAGGAAGCGCTGCTGCTCCTCCAACTTGGTGACCTTACGGTCGACCTTGACCGTACCGAACCAGCCCCAGGAGAGAGGGGCCGAGTTTTTGAGCCCCTCAAACACGTCCCAGGGAGAGATCTTCTGCTTGGTGGACACTTGGAGCCCCTGGTGGCCGATGGAAATATATTGGTTAAAAAAAAACGACAACAAAAACAGTGAACGGGCGAACATGTATGCAGATGGTCTGTGGCAGGTGAGAGCCGGTACCTCCTTCTCGAAGCCGGCTATCTTGTTGCCCTTGGTGTCTATGAGGGAGCCCTGGGGCTCGCAGGTGATGACGTCCCGGGTCTGCTTGGGCAGAGGTAGCAGCTGGCGTACCTTCTCCAGACTCTCAGACTGACGGTCCCCCAACTCTTTCTGCAAGAAAGAAACACTTTGTGAGCAAAACACCGATCCCCCTTTGATCGACCACACTCACAACTCTACAGGACAAAAGGATGCGTTGTTTGAGCCATATATGAAAAAGCCTTGCATCTCTGATCACTTCAGAGTCCTGCCTCCTGACCATCTGTCTGTGGTCGTGGTAGACACAACTCAAGTGTTCTCAAGCCAAAGAAATAGACATTGTGTTCATTCAGTCTTCAAAGCGGTCGTGACCCCTGGCCCTCCTCACCCTGAGCTTCTTGACCAGGTTCATGTAGGCCCTCTTGTTCTCCTCCATGCTCCCCTGAGAGATGCTGGACATGTCAGCAGCCAGCGTGCCGTTGATCAGCACACTCAGCATGTCCAGCACTGTGGTGAACAGCTCACTGGCGCACACACACACACACACACACACACACACACACACAGGTTAACACACGCAAAATACTCATAGTGAAGGTAGATTTTCTCCAAGCTAGAGTGGCAATGTTCTGTGTGTGTGTGTGTGTGTGTATGTAATTACTATATACGTATGTATGTATCTATGTATGTGTGTCTTACTTGTTGGACTGCATGTCCACCGTGCCGCTGCTGATGATGTCGAGGAGTAGCACGGCCCACTCAGTGGTCTGCTGGGTGCTGCGCTGCACTGTGTCAAACATCCCCCCCACCTGAGGAACACACATACACATGTACCTTAGTGGAGCATCCAGCATTTGGCTTTTCCACAGACCACCAACACATTATATATGATGCTTGTGAGGCATTTCTAATCTGTCCTGAAGAAGTTCTGATGATGACAGGGTGGGAGGAGAGGTGTGTGTGTGTGTGTGGGGGGGGTTCTTACCAGATTGAGCCTCAGCTTCAGCGCCTCGTGCATCATCTGCTTGGCTTTGCAGTCGTCCTGGTACTGGTCCTCTCGCCAGTTAGTCACAATCTGGAGGGGCAACAGATCCCCACCATCAGTCACATGACTCAGGGGCAAGATCGTTCATGGAGGGAGAGAGGGGGAGACAGAGAGAGGGGGGGAGAGGGTGAGAGCGACAGAGAGAGGGACAGATGGAGATAGAAAGAGAGGGAAAACGAGAGGGAGAGGGGAAGTGAGGGATAGAGACAGAAAGGGAAGAGAGAGAGAGACCGAGAGGGGGGAAAGAGACAGGATACAGAACCAGGGGGAGTGAGGGCCAGACAGAGAGAGACAGATACCTGCTGTACTTGGTTGTAGAGGGAGGTGAGGAGGCCTTCCCTCTGCTCGTCCTGGCCCTTCAGACAGGTCAGCACCAGGGACAGGAAGGGCTGCTGGCTCAGCAGAGACATACTGGGAACAAGACAGGCGGTCACCACTACAGACCACACCACATCACGTCTCCCTGCTTCTAGAAACTTCCATCATTAGAATATCTAGAGCACAGTCCTGCAAGCTGTCGAGCATCAATGGAGGTGCATCCGTTTAATATCTACATGAGAGCTTTACGGGAGCAGGGCATGGCCCGTGGAGGAGACATGAGAGCTGTACGGGAGCAGGGCATGGCCCGTGGAGGAGACATGAGAGCTGTACGGGAGCAGGGCATGGCCCGTGGAAGAGACATGAGAGCAGTACGGGAGCAGGGCATGGCCCGTGGAGGAGAGGGGCTTCGGTTACCTCTTCTGTTTCTGCCGGTCCCTCTCCTTACGGGACGAGGAGCCCAGGTGCTGCCCCTTCTCCAGCTCCTCCCCCGCCGCCTTCAGGACGTGACCCTGCACCGACGTGGGCAGCTTGGCGATCAGGGGCGCCACCAGCCACACCCCGGACCGCTCCGACGAACTGGAGGACAGCCGGGACCAGTGTGAGTGCAGTTCACATTACCTTAAGAGTCTTAAGAGTTCATGCCGGCCTTCATTTACTAGTACATACCAAGGGTGTTGAATTAACGTATCGTTAAATCTCACAGCTTAACATTAATGATGTGAGCTATTTATTATGGATGTATTTCTTATAGTACTATTCAGGTTTGAGTCGTAGGTTGTACGCCCACCTCAGCACCGGCTTGGTCTTGCTGGCGTTGTTGCTATTGGATACGGAGCTCCCCGCGCCGGCAGAGGCGTTCCCTGAGGGGTTACTGGAGTTCATCTCCGCCGACTTCTGGAACACCTCGATGGTAGCCTTGGCGATGTTCTCCAGCAGGGAGTACAGCTCCTGCAGGGGGGGGGGGGGGGGGGAACGACAAGTGACTCACACGCTCCCCACAGCCTGGAAGTGTGCGAGTGGGGGGACAGGATAGAGGAGAGGTGGAGGGAAGAGGAGAGCGAGAAGCCTTACGTTGTTGGTGCTCTGCTTAATCATGAGCTGCAGCTCCAGGGAGGACTGTCTCATGGTCCACTGGTCCATGTTCTGAAGAGAGAGGAGCGAGAGGCAGCTGTTGGAAGCATTCCCAGTGGCGGCAACATTTCACTGACTGATTTCTTGACTGCATGTTGTCCCTGCTGTATCCAGTGGATGGCAATAGTGCAACACCGACCCGGTCAATAGATGGCAGAACCTACTTCAAGTAAACGCCCCAGTTGTGTGTCTTCTTACTTTACACCGTGACAGAGCCAAAAAAACAGACTGTAACTTGTCTGTTACACTGAGGGGTGACCAGGATACATTTAGTTTAATTATATGAACTTAACATCTGCTTATGGGCTTCCTCTGAAGGGTATCGGTGCGTGCACCGCTGCGCGTAGCGTCAGTGTGCGGGGGTGTGGGTGTGAGGAGGGGGCTGTGTGGGGACCTGGAGGATGCGTTTGATGCGCTGCCTCTGGGGGTTGTCTCCCTCGTCGCTGTCCAGCTGGCGGTGGGGGTAGCAGATGAGCTGCAGGAGCCGCTGGGCCTGGATGTTCACCAGCACCGGGTCCTGCAGGGCACTGCTGTCCTCCGACAGGGACTTCAGACAGCGCTCACCCACCCACTCCTGGGAGACGGACGGGAGAGGGGGAGGGAGGGAGATGGAGAGGGGCAGACAGACAGATGAAGGGGAAGAGAGAGCAGGGAAACAGAGAGTTCAGAGAGGAAATGTGACCCCAGAAATGTTAAGGTTTGTTTTTGTACCTTGTAAAAAGCTTAGCCGAACAACAGCTGAGGGCAGGGCCTTGTAAACACTAAAACACAGTGAGTCAGCTGCAGACAGCTACTCCACTCCGGCAGCTGACAGTGACGACATGACTCGACACATAAGCTCTAAAAACCAAGCCCCGGCTGACTTAAAAGCCTGTGCGGCCTTTAGCAAGAGTTCCATTTCCCATTGGAACAGAGTGGGTTATCTGATAGGAATGGTCGGGGTGTGTGTCTGTGTGGCGGGGGGTCAGGGTCACCCTGGCCTCTCAAGAGCTCAACAGATGCTTTGTAACCTGAACCACGGGAGAGTGCTGCGCAGCACGAGCTGCAGCATCACGCTCCCAAACTAAAACACTGGGATGTGTCCTCAGCCCTGAGGCCATTAGAAGCCATTAGAGGCCAGCTGGGCTACCTGACAGCCTCTACGCTGGCCTATCTAAACTGTGACCTACACAGTCAAGACTCCCTCTTCACTGAGCTACTGGGAAACTCCCTCTCTGCCGTAAAACATGGCGGAGGTAGCGTTTAGAAATATCTAGACATGTAGGAGATTCTTACTGTTAGAAATACTTCTGGTCCTTGATGTTGCGTACTTCCTTCATGCACTATGTTGCTTTGATTGAAAGCGTCCGATAAAGGAATCAACTGTATCCGTGTAAGGGGAGAGAGAGAGTCTCTCTCCCGGGAGAGAGACTCCCGGGAGAGGCGGTGCTCTGCTCGTGTTCTCACCTGTTGACAGATGCTCTTCAGCACATACTTGGCGTACACATCCAGGCTGGCTGTTTCTATGGAGACCGTGCGTCCCCCTGAGATGTGGTCGAGGCCGGCGGGGTGAGACAGGCCCGAGCCCCGGAGCTCAGCGTCCCCTGGGAGGAGGAAACAGGAAGTACAGCTCTTTCACTGGAGGACCTCATCTGGTCCCACAAGTCTGGTGAATTGGGGGATTTGGTCATGAAAATGTCTTATTCCGTGGAGTCCTACCCAGCATGAAGACTGCCTTTAAGACAGCGAAGACCGCCCCGACAACGATGCTGTTCTGAGAGGCCGCCAGCAGGTGGCGATCACACGACGACCGGATCCCTACTGAGGATTTATCTGAACAGGACCAAGAAACACAATCAATTGTATTTCAAATGAGCAGCAAGATATTTCTACGAGGCAGCTTCAGAGAGCGAGGCATGGAGGAATGGCTGTGGCCAGCTGTGTGTGTGTGTGTGTGTTGGCTACCTGACTTGGCACCATCTTGGGGACAGGGGTTTCTCTGAGGGGTCTTGAAGAGGTGAAGGAGGATCCTGCAGGTGAGACGAGCTCCAGGTTCAGAGTCCTGCTCGCTGCAAGCTGAGAGACACACACACACACAGAGACACACAGAGACACACAGAGAGAGAGAGAGACACACAGAGAGAGACACACAGAGACACACACAGAATTTAGCAGAGTTCGTAAACTATTTGCCTATTCACAAACCCGACAGCCCCGTCTGACTGCTGACATTTCTCCATGCATAGTGCCAAGATCACGGTGAGTTTTTAACATTGTGTTATACAGTTAGGGAAACTAACGAAACTAACGCAAAATAATTCGTTTTTCTTCCTTTGTGTCCTCTCTGGCTACGTCACCTACAGCGGTTCTCATCGGATGAGTTTTAGAAAGGTCAGGGGCAACCGATGTCAAGGTTCAAATGAATGCACTTTGAGCGCAGCGCTCTGTGAGAATTTCAAGCAATGTGCCACGCCAAGGGTAGCAGTTCTGCATAGCTTGGGCTTCAGCACTCTCCCCAGAGAAAAACAATCGCACAGCCAGCACAGAGCGGTCTGAACGCTGAGCACGTGTCACCAGCTCTAGCCTGCACTCACATCTGTGAAATAGCTGACACACTGTCAAAGGAATGGGCCATGGTGTGCCTCTATGGTCAATTCTGCACAACGAGGCAATTAATACAACGTCACCCTTTTTAGTAGTGCGACAAAGGAAGTTTGAACTCCACGCCAAATGTGCTTCCCCACACTGGGCCCTGGGAGAGTGCGAGGTGTGAATGCTAAGAGCCAGCATCAAGCAGGCTGAGGAGAGGACACATGGCTGGGCGGTGAGAGGGCGAGACAAGCTGGGAGCTGGCACGTGCAGAGAGACCAACGGCAATTCTCATCGACATGACTGAATAGGGCCTTGTCCAGCAGAGAGAAAGAGAGATGGAGGAAGAAAGAGAGAGAAAAAGAGAGAGCAAGAGAGAGCAGGACAGCTTGACCGTGGAGAGGAGGACAGTTCCCTGGCCCTGGCACAAAGCACAGAGGCTGCTGAAGGGGGGGTGTGTGTGTGAGGGGTGGGGGGGTGTGGACAGAGATCAGACACTGTGTGTTTACTCCTTTCAGACTGAAGTGATGCATCATGGAGCTTGGTGTTTCTTCAAAAGCTCCATTGGCGGGACTCAGTGTGCTGTTAACCCATTTATAATGCCTGTTAGCTGTGAGCTTTGGGCAGATTAAATATAGATCTTTAGGAGAAGCGCAGACGTGAAACTGAGGCAGCGTCTGGGAACCCAGAGGGAGAGAGAGCGTGGAAGAAAGAGGGAGAGAGTGAGGGGAGTTGAGGAATAGAGAGAACGAGGGATAGAGAGAAAGAGAGACTCACCAGCGTTGAGGAGAGAGGGGATGGCCACACAGCGGACCAGGTCCTCCAGGAGCAGACACTGCCGGGCGATGAGGATCGCCACGAAGGTTGCCAAGGAGTCGTGGAAGGACAGATCACTCACCTAGGAGATAAACACCACCTTACAGCAAACACGTATTCTTGTGTGTGCGCGCGTGTGCAGACCGTCGAGCGTGCGAGCCCACGCCGGGCGGCGGACAGACTCACATCCACGTTACACAGCAGGTCGTTGAAGCCGCAGTTGCCGTTGTTGGAGGAGCAGCAGAGGGCTTTGAGGATGCCCAGCCACTCTGCGCTGAGAGAGCGGCAGTAGGCCGTCAGCTCCGCGCACAGGATCCCTATGTCGTTCACCCTGCGCGCACGCACACACACACACAGACACACGCTCAGCATCCCCAGCCCACACACAGCCCCAACACCCAGGCCTCTCCCCTGTGAGGGGGGGGGGGGGGGGGGGGGGGGGGGAGATTCCGGAAAGTGCCCCTTGCCTCTCTGGGTCGCGGTGGTCCACACACACGTCCATGAGCACGTTGCAGACGAAGCTGTAGCGGTTGGCGGGGCTGTCGTTGAGGATCTTGCCCACCATGGAGTGGTTGAAGTTGTGGGCCGAGGGGTTGGCAATGGCCTCCATCATGAACACGGGGTCCCACAGCATGTTGGAGTCGGACGGGTCGATGTTGCAGTAGATGGAGTTCTTCACCTTGGAGCAGAACTCGCTGCAAGGGAGGGAAAGAAAGAAAAAGAAACACCTTTGAATTATTTGTGAATGCAGAACCAAAGAGCTGCTGTGCTTCTAGTGACTGGTGTGGTCTGCAGTGGTCACCATGATGGTGTCTGGCGACTCACCTGAAGATCTCTCCAAACTTGCTCTTGAGGTGGCTGCAGGAGGTATAGAGGTCGTACAGGTAGGCCAGGATACAGCGCTCTGCTGAGGAGCAATCTGCTGGGTTCACTCCCGACTTCACCACGATACGCAACCTGGAAACACACACACATACACACACACACACACACAGTTCATCAGGTTAGAAACACTGTCCTCCCACATTCAGGCTGGGGTTTTTATGCGCGGGTGGAGGGGAGGCTGGGCGAGGGCGGACCTACCCGTCGAACACCTGTGCGGTTTGCTCGGGGTTGAGGATGAGGCAGGAGTGGTACCTGCGCAGCACGGCTACGATGCACAGACACAGACCTGTGGTGTAGCTGCCCACCAGGCTGGACGACTTCAACAGCAGCTCCGCCTCCACCAGGCTCAGCTCGTTCAGCAGCTACACACACACACACACACACACACACACACACACACACACACACACAAGCATAGATAAGGGTACATGCAAGCAGTTTACAAAATAACAAAACAGAAAGACATGTTTAGGAACCACATGAAGTAAAACTTCCCACAAGTACATGTTCTATTCGGTTTACAATCCTAGCTGGCAGATGACGGAATAGTACCTGAATAGCAAAGTCTATGAGGCCACTAATGTTGAGGGAGTACTCCATGAGGTCAAAGATGAACTGAATGTGTTGGACCAGGGGCAGGTGATAGGACATTCCTAAGGCAAAGCTGGTGATCTGTTCCAGAACATTCCTGGACACCTGCTCGGACCCAACACAGGAAACAACAACAGGGGCGTTCACATATCTGCACCGACGCTGAGGAAATATCAGGGAGGAAATATCAAGCATAGTTGGAATAACTTGGGGCCCTCTGGTGAGAGTGCTGACCTGAGAGGTGACCTGGTGCTGGTCAAAGTGGGAGAGGTGCTGGAATTTGGAGAAGATGTCTTCTGCTGTAGGGAAGGCCTCTGGCTTACTCTTCTTCCTCTTCTGTCCTTCCTCCCCTCCTGAGAGACAGAAAGGATACATAGAGAGGGAAACCAAGAGAGATAGAGACAGAGAGGATACATAGAGAGGGAAACCAAGACAGCGAGAAAGATACACTTTAGATGAAGTGTAAGCGAGAATTCCATCAAGTCTGAGAAATTGAATTAGGCTGAAAGTCCAATAACATTCTGCAATTCGAGAAAATACGACACAAAAAAATAAGAGAGCAAGTGTAAATGAATAATGCTTGTCACCCTGGGATCATCAGGTTGAATACCCTGGGCTTGAGTGGCAGAGGCAAAAGTGTGTGTCATTATACCTTTCAGACCTGTAGTCAGCCTGCTAAGGTCGTATGCTAACAAGATAGAATGGGTGATTGTGGACTGAGCTATTAGCATAGAAATAGGAAGACATGAATATTGAGTGAAGCGATCCCCTGGCGGTGATTTACATTACATTTAGTCATTTAGCAGACGCTCTTATCCAGAGTGACTTACAGGAAGTACAGGGACATTCCCCCCGAGGCAAGTAGGGTGAAGTGCCTTGCCCAAGGACACAACGTCATTTGGCACGGCCGGGAATCGAACTGGCAACCTTCAGATTACTAGCCCGACTCCCTCACCACTCAGCCATCTGACTCCCTGTGATGAAGTGTGTGTGTGTGTGTGGGGTGCATTTAATAATGAAAGGCAAAGAAAGAGTGCAGAGGAGAGATATGAAAGTCGCTAACGCCAGTGTTGAACTTCGAAGTCAAGGATCAGATATGTGTTAACAACAGAGGTGACCGCATTCATCTCCACAATGCTAGCAAGATGACACCCCCCCATTGAAGTCTGCACAAACGCACGCACACACACACAACTATCTGTTGAACAGAACAGCAGCTTCCTCATCGAACACAGCTGCAGGAACGACACTCTCCCGTTCCAAGAACAAGCAACACGACTCTCAACCTGAAATACGAGTGAGAAACGAAAGTAGAGCTGACGGCGCGGGTCACTTCCGGCCAGGATGAGAACAGGCTCTCAGAAAGGGAACAGAAACAGGAAGTGGCATCAGCTGTTCCATCAGCCAGAGAGCGAGCCCCCCCCCGGCCTGGGAGCTTACCTGTCTCGGCCGTGCTCTTGCGGTTGAGCACCTTCAGAATGTCTTTGGTGATTTTCTTGATGGCGTGCCGCGCCTCGTCCCTCTGCTTGCCCACGCCGTAGAGCACCACCAGGCGCTGGTTACACTCGTGACTGGCGCTCTCCTCCTGTGGGAACGTGGACAGTGAGTCCACAGCTCACACCCTAGATAGACCATCCCGTCCTATCGGTGATGGGTGAACTCAGTGGGAAAACATATGACTGCAGATCGACAGGTCACAGGTTATGGACCCCCCCCCCCCCATTTGTTGCTTCCTATAACCGTGTCAGCGCAACGGAATGAACGCATCCCCGTCTCTGGGTGGTGAGGCCTGGTAGTGCTGCTTACCTGAGGGATGGGGAAGTGAGTGGCGTACTGGATGTGGCGGGGCTGTTCGTACACCAGGGGGAACACGGGGTCCAGGCCCTTGTCCTTGCTGCCGCCCTTCCCCTCCTGCTCCGGGGCAGGCTTCTCTGGGGAGGGGCTGCCTTTGGACTCGTGCATCGGGGGGGAGAACATCTGCGAGACGGCAGGAGGAGGGGTTTCCGTGGTTACAAAAAGGCGGCAGACGGAAGAGATGTTCCCGTGTGGATGCAGATCACATGGCGGAGCCAGGGTGAACATTTTAGGAAAGGACTTACCTCATCGAAGTTAGCACTGGAGTTGTGATCGATCTCCATGGACTCTGAAAGACCAGTGTCCTGAAACAGGAGAGAAAGAAAGAGCTGGTGTTATTCCCCCCCCCACAGCCAGGCTGGTGGGTGTAAACACAGTAAACAACAGCAGATGACTCATCATCGTGAGTGTCCTCATCAAACGACAGCTGATGCAACCAACGTGCCTCCATCTTGCCACTGTTGCCGGCCTCCTGCTCCTTGCGTTCCGATTCGTCCGAGGGCTCGTCGCTCGGGGAACGGGGCCGGGGCAGGTGGGAGTCGGAGGCCAGGTCGCCACGGGAGATGAGCGTGCACATGTAGATGTTGTGCGAGAAGACGTCGTGGCGAATCAGCTCGCAGAAGAGCAGGACCAGGTTGGAAAACTCCACCCTCTCGCTCTCGTTCCCCGGCTCGGCTGAACACAGAGAGAGACAGAATCACTGTCATTACACTCTCCACGCAAAGCACTAAACACAAACGACAAGGCTTATTTAATCATCTCTACCTAAGCTTGAAACTAAACGTTTTTAAAAAACACAAACAACATCAGACCTAACACCAGTCCCTATGAGCCCTGGTAAGGAGGTTAAGGAGTAAATAAAGCAGAGGGAACAGACTAGGAGGACGGAGGCTGGACTCACTGAGGGTGGGCGCCTGCGTGTCCAGGAACTGCAGGAGGACGTCCTGAAACACGGGCAGCGTGGCAGCAGACAGCGAGCCTGACGACACCGAGCCCTTCTCATCCACCACCTCCGACTCCCCGCACCGCTGGAAACACACACACACACCATAACACCACGACACGGACGCAATGTGTCAGAACCACCGTGAGAGACGATAAACATTTTGGCTGTGATGGGTTTTAACACTATGGATTACAGTCGGTCCTCGACAGCTGTTACTGTGTGAGGGTGTTAATAACCCATTTACAGAAGCACTGTGAAAAGCTGACGAGCATTCAAAAAGAAACAGCCCTTTGGACCTGCTGGGTAAACTAGGCAATACATCAGCAAAAAAGGTTTCCAATATCCTCACTTTTTTTTACATTTTTTTTTTAGGAGGCATACCAACTTTCACAGTGCTTAGACCAGCGACAAAAGGATTTACATCAGTGACTGTGACTGTGCCACCGTGGACTAACAGGGAGCAGATTAGTATTGAGAGCATGACAGAGAAGGGGGGGGGGAGTCTCACCTCGGCCTCGATCTCAGCCTGCCTCTTCTCCAGCAGCTTGGCCACTACCATGGCCCTGTGCCTGCCTGACCTCTTACAGCACACCGCCCACTCGCACAGCAGAGTGACCACTGCGTCATCGTCAGGGGACATCTGCAGAAACAAGCACACGTCTGTTAGTGCTCCTTTAGCTCAGAGGGACTGGCCCTCTAAATATATGCCTGGTCACACAAGAGCAATTTCATGATTTGGGGCTGTTGAAACCTGCTTCTGCAGATCATCAATTCAGTCATTACTAACCCTCTTAAAACTCCTGCTGTTTATCGTTACAGAAGTCCAATATTAGAACAATATTGACAGAGAGGATAGTCCAGAGATTCTGTCTGGCTCTTGTAAAGGTCATTTTGGCATTGTGACAAATGCTTTTGTAATTGTTAGCCTTCTACTTAGACTTGGCATTTTGCCATGTCATATCATACTGAATTTTGTGATTGTGAGCTCAATTAAATGCAACCACTGCACATCGAAAAACCTTTTACCTCATGGCCATCTTTGCTCTGGCCCGAACCGAAGATTCGGTTATAAAGAGAATCCAGGGAGTTGCTGAAGTCGGATTTCTCAAAGCTGTGGTTGTCTAAAACCTCCAGCGTGTGCAGGACCCTCCCAATGGTGAAACCTAAAGATAGACCAGGAACAAGTACTGAATGAATTCACTCATTACTAGAACTGCTATAAAATGCTTGTTTAACGGTGTCTCAACTGAGGTCATATTTATTAAGTGTCCTTACCAGCAGTTGTCTCCTGGCACTTGTCAAACGACCATCTGAACTCCACCGCCTGGCCTCTCTCTTTTATCTGCTCCTCGATTTCTCGCACCTTGGCACGGACCTGTGGTTGAACCGTACACGAGCAGATAAGATATCAGTCCTGCCAGCCAGGGCCATAAACATGCAACGAGAACCAGCAGAGAAAACGATAGTATGTTTCAGGTAGTCCGGTCATTCTTAGGCTACTCTACATCTACCGGTGTTGCCATGAGCCTAGAGCCTAGAGTGTTCCTGAAGCAAGGGATGTGAACCCCAGCGGACCTGCTGTGTGAAGGTGATGGTGCCCCCTGGCATGGGCAGGTTGGAGGGGGCGATGGGCAGCAGGTCCAGGGGAGAGCCCGTCTTGTTCCTGCTGTCTGTTAGAGAGTAGTGCCACACCAGCGCGCTGGGACAGCACAGCACGATACTCTGAGGAAGACACAGGCAGGAGCACACAGCATGACTAACCCGGCCGAGCATGCATGCCGTGTAAAACGCGGCCCCGGCATGCAAATCGAGGCCTGCCGTATGAAATCACCATCCGCCGCCATCTCACACAACCATGCGTGACTATAATGAGTGCGGGTGAGTGTACCTGGAGCATGCAGCTGAGGCCGTACACCAGGGGCCTGTGTTGTGGGCAGATGTAGAAGTCTGTGAAGGGTGTCTGGGGCTGGTTCCCTCCCGCCGGCTGGGAGGTTGGCGTGGGCGGCAGGGCATTCCCTGGCTGGGCCAGGATGCCATGGGCCGGGTGTCCTCCTGTGCCTGGCCCCAGACTCCCATCACTTAGCAGCAGGTTGAGGCGACGCGTGCAAAAGTACGCCAGCCTCCGCGACAGGTAGGCCGACTGCACAAACTCCCCTGAGTACTGAGAGGAGACAAAGAATCCAAACGTCACCCTCCTTGAAGGTCAATGGTATCGCTACATTAACTTAATCAGCATTTCAAAATTCAGTCCAAATTGAGCTGTGCTTTATGAATAACCAGGGACTTAAACCAGTCGGAAGATGGAGGGATATTACAGAGATAAAGATGGGGGAGGTATATGAAGGGGATGTAACTGGAGGAGGTATATGAAGGAGAGGAAGATGGAGGTTTATGAAGGAGAGGAAGATGGAGGAGGTTTATGAAGGAGAGGAAGATGGAGGTTTATGAAGGAGAGGAAGATGGAGGAGGTTTATGAATGAGAGGAAGATGGAGGTTTATGAAGGTGAGGAAGATGGAGGAGGTTTATGAAGGAGAGGAAGATGGAGGAGGTTTATGAAGGAGAGGAAGATGGAGGTTTATGGGTGCACCTGTAGCAGGAGCGGCAGCAGCAGTTTGAGAAGCTCATCTTCACCAGGCCGGACTTTCTCAAAGCATTCCAGCACCCACGTCAGGAACTCATGTCTGTCTAGCATGCCATCCTGGACACACACATCTTATTACTAGAAAAGGTCTTTACATTTAGTACAAATAGTACATATAGAAGACCAAAGATGAGAAGTGCATAGTTCTACAGTATTTCAGTGGTCTGAGTCAAGGAACAGCCTACATTTACTAGCCACATTGCAAAGTATTCAACAAAGCCACTAGACCCTAAACAACATGGTGATAAGCTACAGCTAGACAATGTTCAATAGTTACTTTACTTATTCCAAGCACATCAGCCATGAAAAAATAAATAAAATAAGCTGTGTAATGAGGAGCCAGATGGATGCAAGGGCGTGCTGACCTGGAACATGAACATGGCTAGCTTCTCGTTGTACTCCCACTGCTTCATGGCTGTCTCCACCTCAGCAGGGGTGGCCGGCAGGGGGGAGCCACAGCCTTGGCTGGGGGACTGCCGGTAGAAGTCAGCCACCTTCTGGAGTTGCTCCCACAGGTACTTAGTAATAATCTGAGTCCATTCTGCAGACAGAGGAAGAGAGGGTTGGATGCTTCCCTGAGGGGAGTCCTGAGACGCACAGCTGCACAAACCCCTGGGAGAGTTCTTTTAATCTTATCTTCTCACGGAGCAGTGGAGACAGTCAGGGTACTAGACAATGGTAAACTATCAATAGGCATCACTTTCCCCCCCAGCTTTTTCCTTATGATCTCATTCCTGAAACTCAATCAATGCCAGTCTAACAGATGACCTGTTATGTGGTTGTTTACCTATGCAGGGGTCAATCACATGCCGCTTCTTGACTTTTGTTTCTGTGATGGCAGCGTGATATGCACAGGTCATTTTTATCATCCATGCTGAACGCATAACAGGAACTGTGTATTTTGCCAAGTAACCAAACACTTCTTCTTTCTTGCTGAAAATTGGCACCTGTACACAAAATAAAACCAGGTTTTAAAACACATGTTGTGTTTGCACTATAAACAACAACATAATAATAATGTCAGGCAGAATTCTAAGGTTTCTCAATTCTCATATGTCTTTATATAGCAAGGAAAACTTGACGTCAAAGATGCCCCACACCAGTTATTCACAGTCGAACAAGCTAGGAGCAACACAGAGGTGTACCAACATGATGTTAAGTACTTCCTGCAATGTTCCATAAATTACACATAACAAGGTGATTTTCTTGGGATACATCCTCCGCACATAGGTCGAATCTATTCACTGATTTACAGGAGTGGTCCAGAATCCTACCTTCTTCGCCAGCTGGGTGAGAGCTTTGGTCCCTGCTAAGTCTGTAAACCAGTTATTGATTGAGCTCTGTGACCTCGCTGTAACAAGCCAAAAATTGTCCTTCTGGTTAACTTGTGGCTTTCTTTTTCCTGTGTCTGGAAATGTGTTGTATCGCAGCTTCTCTGCAATGATGCTGCTGAAATTCGAACTGATCTGTTGGGGGAAATGCATTCAGCAATGGTCACCTATTTGCATGATGCATAGGTTTATAAACAATTTGAAAAGGAAACTGATATATTGCTACTTGGAAACTAGTTACCTTTGAGGGGTTGAAGTTAACATTTTTTGCACTGCCATGTTCATCTCCAGACACTGCTGGTTGATTATTAAATCCTTGCTTTACATTCAAAGCAGTTAATTCATCCTGAAATAAAGATGATAAAGTTATCCCCTAGTATGGAAGAAGAATCAAGCATAAAGTACAACCCAAACCCCCACTACATGCAATGTTAATGTGTAAAAACTGCACTCTCACGGCTGCAGTTTCCAAGATGATTTATGTACTTAATGGCCTTAACACTGATGTGATATCAAGGATGACCAAGTAGGATAATCCTTTATTTCAGATATGTTTACGGTGGTTATGCAGTATGCTAGCAATACACCCTTGAAATACTCGCAAGCCAAATTTTTGCCAAAGACATTTGACAGTCGATGTTGCCTAGACCTAATTACCGTTGGTTTAACTAGCTAACTGGAACATTTTAATCCGAGCAAAACAACAGCAACCAAACCTGTTCGTAAATTTGCTTGCTAGTCTTGATTTGTGCGACACCAATAAGGTGCAACATAAGATTAGAATACCCGAGCTATAAACCATGAGCAAAAGCTAGCTAGATAAGATAACTATCATATATTCTGGTGAGTAGGTTGAAAGCTAGCACCAGCTAGCAAAGCCAGCAGCATCAAGCTAGCTGGGTACTGTGGCTTAGCTATATGATTTGGAAATCATGTTATTCTGGCGTTAGTCTTGCTAGCTCTCGTTAGCCGATGGGAAATGTTAAAAATGCATCAGTAAATATGGAGCTAATAAAATAAGACGTCTAAAACAAAATGGCTAGGAAGCAGTAGTTAAGCGAACAAGCAGGATAACTGCATGGTGATGTTTTTGAGGTGATGTAGCTCAGCAAGCTTGACAAACCAAGATGCTGCTCATTGTTATTGTAGTTAGCCTACTGGCTAGGGACGCTAGTACCGCTAGCGGCTTGCTAAAAGGCCTGAGCCGTCTGGAGAGACTTTGTAGCCAGCTAGCTGGCTAGCCATACGTCGTAGATACTGGGTCTTCTTTCGAAATACATCGTTACTGTTAAAAACTATGGCATTAGAATCTATATGCACTACATAACAAAAACACACACCTCTTTTTGCTTCGGGTCCTGTGGGTAAACGTCCGGAGGTCCAAGTCGTGGCCGCTTCAGGGGCCGGTTTTCGTAACTTAGGATCCCGAAAGCAGCCATCATCCAGCGGCATCACAGCCTAGGCTTTCCCCTTTCCGTTCGAGTCTTGGAAGCCGGAAGGACGCCGTTAGAGACGGAACAATTCAAACATCCCATCATACCTCACTTCACTGATGGTGTTATAATGTATCATTTGTTCGGAGTCATAAACTGTTTCAAATGAAAAACCTCTTATAGACGCAATATGGATACAAAATAGGACACATTTGCACATGTATAAAAAATATCTTTATTGCTAAAGCATTTTTATTCATATTATCAAAACTTTACAGATATAAAAATTATACAAATTACAATCTCACGTCTTACAAGGCAATCTTGTCCATTTCTGCATTATTGCACTCAACCTTTGATCAGTGTTAGTTTTAAGGCAGATGTTTACAATCCCAAAAGATAACAAAACACTGAATTGTTCATTATAGTTTCAACATTGTGCCATTAATTATTCCTGTCATAATTCCATATTGATATAATCTCAACGTATCTAAATGTATGTACAATAAAATATTACATTTAAAAATGTTACACATGAGGATCAAAAATAATACATCAGATGTACCTACAAACATGGTCCCTGCAGAAATACAAGAGATACCATAATTTTAAAATACCTGCATTTAGATAAATACCTTTGATTCACCTATACGAGAACAAAATATGAGCAAATCTTCACATAACAGCTTAAAGGTCCAGTGGACTACATGACAAATCTCAACTGTAACTGTATAGGCACACATACTGCATCTGCAATAACTTTCGGAAATTATATTGTCTATACTATATAACAATCTAATAAACCTGATAAAAAAGGACAGTACTTTTGAAAATGCATATTCCTGACATTAAAGTGGACTGGACCCTTTGGTACAGTTATTTGATAGGGGAAAATGCATTGTTGTAATATGATAATGACAGTTTAATGCAATCCAGTCTTCTGTCAGTTTAGTCAGAAAAGCTTCTTCCAAGTATAATTTCTACTACTTTGTGTGTGGATTTCAAACTATTGCAAAAAATGCGATTGTATCTCCTAGTTCGCCTCCTAGAGACAGGGGAAAGGGGGACTTTCATGGTCTTCAGTGTTTCATCATGAAATATAAAGTGTCATTGTAAGAGTCAATGCTCTCAGGCTATTGCGTCTGCTCTTTTGGCCTCCGGGACTTTAACTCTTTTGACAGCAGCGAAGATCAGCTGAATACACACTCAGATCCTGCAAATACATACTGTAGGAGATATATGATTGACATATATGGTGTGACTTTACAGCATGGTCATCAGAGGCTTTGGTTTATCAAATCAACAGTCTGTACACCAAGCAGCTTTTGAGCAAACCTCCGCATTGCTTTTAAAAGAATTTTTTTTTGAGTTGGGTTTACTGTCAGCTGAGTCCTGGAGTCTGGAGCAGTTCAGCTCTGGGGGGTTTCAGTCATCTTGCCATCCGATGCTTGGATCATGGCACGGAATCTGGAGTTCTCATCTGCCAGCAATGCAGAGGGGGAGTCGAACTCCAAAATCTTTTGCGATGCAGAAACACAATATAAGCAAAACCATCACATCTATCTTTCCCTCAGAGAAATCTTAAGGAGGACAAGCAAACAGGGAGGGGCAGGCTGGCTCACCTGTCCGTGGTCCAACACCATAACTCGTTTACAACTGAGCACAGTGTTGAGGCGATGAGCAATAACCAGAGTGGTGCACCCAACAAAAGACTCCCGGATGGTCTCCTGGATTAGCCGGTCTGTCTCTGTGTCTATGGCTGCCGTTGCCTCGTCCAACAGAAGGATCTAGGAGACATCACATGAAGGTATGAAGCTTACTTGGTGCACCTTCAATAAGGAATTACATCATTTATCACAGTTTTAAAAAATACCTGCAAATCACATTACAACAGTTGATGCGGCTCAACATCAAAGGGATGTAGTTACACTACTGGCCATGTGGTGGTGATGTTACGCCATTGAAGGTGTGGTGTGCTCGGGCGCTGGTCAAGACCCTCGTTACCTTGCTGTGTCTCAACAGAGCTCGTGCCACACACAACAGCTGTCTCTCTCCGACGGAGAAGTTCTCTCCGTTCTCCGTCACCTCTGAAGAGAGGGAGTGGGGCAGTTGGCTGATCTGGAGATAGAAAGACGTAAAAAGAGGTTTAAACATCAATGATTGGCCTATTTTTATGATAGATCAATTTGGGCCTTTTCTTTTCTACCTACCATTTCCTTTATATGGGTCCTTTCAAGTGCGTCCCAGATTTGTTCATCCGAGTATTGACCCCATGGGTCGAGATTGGACCTGTTAGCGGGAGGAAAACAAAAATTACTCCATCATTATGGACAGATACGTAGCAACTGTAGTTATCAAACGATGAGTGACCCTTCTCCTGATAGTACCTGACAGTGCCGATGAAAAGAACGGGCTCTTGTGGAATGATGGACAGCTTGCTTCTCAGGTCATCCAGGCCAATCTGAGCAATATCAATGCCGTCAATGATGATGGAGCCTCCGGTCAGCTCGGCCAGTCTGAACAGAGCCACGCCGAGGGAGGACTTTCCTAGGTGCAGAGAGAGAGAATACAGAACGATGATACACACCTTCATGAAAAATACCAACTGCACATTTTTCGATGTAAGAAAATAGCTAAGAAGTAGAGGATATTTTTTTCCAATTACCTGATCCAGTGCGACCCACAATGCCAATGGTCTCCTCTGGCATGATGTTAAAAGAGAGTTTTTTGAGGACCAGCGGCTGGTCGTCACGGTAACGCATCTCCACGTCCTGGAACAAGATGCGTCCCTCGTGCGGCCAGCAGGGGGCAGGAGAAGACGGCCCAGGGATGCGCCTGGGCGCCTCACTCTCTAGGTTCTGAGAGAATAGAAGAGAGGAGACGGTTTTGGATGTTAATCTCTGCATCTCCCACCCTGGAGCTAAGACCCCCTGCCTCTCGCCAGCAATGTCTTCTGTAGAACGCTCCAAATTAACTAGGCTCAGGAGGGAGTAAAAGTTCCACTGGTCTTAGGATCTTTATGCTTTGATGAGTGTTGTGTGGAATAAGCTCAGTCGTGTGCTATGAAGTGTGTGGGGCCGCACACAGGGTTCCTTCTGCTTCCTGCTGTGTGCTCGTCGCACACTTCCTGCTTCCTGGACTGAACTGTGGCCAACTGCTCAGCCACACCTGGATGGCCTTAGTTTTCACATGTTTGCGTTTTCTCGAATGATCTGGTTGTGGCGTGCATTTGGAACATGGATAGTGTTGTGGTTGGGCATTTGGATTTCCATGTTAGTGCCTGGAAGAGTGTGTGCTTGTGTACGCCTTCCCTGCAGCGGCACATGTTCACCCTATGGTGTTGGCAGACGGCCACATCATTAAGGCTCCTACCTTTATGTAATGATTGATCCTCTCTACTGACGTAAACCGAGCTTCAGTCTCGGACAGCAGCCTCACGGTGAACTGAAACAGACCAGTAAGCTGGAGAGAGAGAGAAAGAGAGAGATAAAGTGGTGAAAGGTCAGCGTCAATGATTAACATCCTCACGCCCAGTTACAGTAAAAACATGCTAACCCTATTGTACAACGATACGCTGAAATAAATGGGCTGGATAAACGCTGAACATTTATAACCCCTTTAGACAGCTATGCTGATAAGACTCCTTTTTAGGGGTGTCCAATCAATTTTAATTTCATATTGCTCCGTGTGCGATCCCATACCTATGGTCATTAAATGGCAAAATGATGAATGGAGCGTAATAAAACATGTACGGTGTCGTGCAAGGAGAAAACCATGACCACAGACACATTCCCAGCAGGACGAGTCAGAACATGCCCTATCACATGTGAACAACACATGCCAAAAATGTGCTCTACGGTAAATGAGAATGATGGTGCAGTCGAGGGGGGTGTGCGTGTGTTTGTGTACGTTTACGCCTGCACGTACCTGCACAGCATAGGATATAGCCAAGCCTGCATATGCTGGAGGTATCTGGTTGTGCATGAAGACGATGAGGAGAGCTACAGATGTGATGAGGGTGATGCTGATCAGGTCCAGTCGCACAGCCAGCCAGCGCATAGCACAGCTGAAGAGGTAGTGGGAGGCCTGGTTGGTGTCCAGCAAAGCCTCGTACCTGAGAAACAGAGATAGACTTAGGAAACACCTCTATACGGGGCTGGGCGCACCACCGAAGGGCATTTCTAGAACGTTCTGTACTTCCTAGAGCTTCCTGTCCTACTAAGCAGATGAAGCGTTATACCTGTGAAGAAAATCGTCCCCTCGGCCATAGGCGTGGATGGTTGATAAGCCCTGGAGGCTACTGGTGATGTGGGAGGTGAATGGCGATAGGCTAATGTTCTCCAATCTCTTCAGCTCACGGATCAGAACCCTGGAGAGGAGACAGAAGGTAGACTGTCCCGGTTAGAGAGAAAGGTCATAACAAGTGAATGCAACAGAAGAGAAAATAAGTGAGGTAGCGGTGGCGAAAAAAGCAAAGGTGCGGTGGCGGTGATTTGAAAGCACACACGGGAGTCGTATCCTGCAAAGGGAGGGCCCACATTTCCTGGCAGACCTTCGGTCATTTCTGGGCTCAGCGTCTGATTTATGTGTGATTTTATAAGCCTTGTCACACACCTACGCTACAGGACTGGACACAGACTCCACGGGGATGTGCGAGAGAGAGTGCTTATTTGACAAAGGTGGTGTGGTTTGCTACATTTAGACACAGAAATGGCTGGACTGTGCATGTGAATAACAAGTTCCCCATGAATCATCCCGCTTTCTCATAAAAAGAAGAGTGGGGAGAGAGAGAGGGAAGGTCTGGGGAGAACATGACATCCCCTCGTTCCGAGCCTGTTACCTGAACCAACATGTTTATGCAGTCAGGCTGTTTCCTCTCTCGATCACCAAGAGCCACTTCAAGAGAAGTCTTTTTTTTTATCTGTGTGTGATCTTATCAGCCATGTCACACATGGATGCTACAGGAATGAATTTGAATAATATTTCGGTATATTTTTGAGAATGGGAAGAAAGCCTGTGGTATCGTTATATATTTCAGTCAAAAAACGTTTTTCATCATCCAATTGTCTTGGAGCATAGGTACATTTGTACACTTCTAGCTGTTGTATAATTCAGTGTTGCAGAAGGTACTGTCTTTTGGTGTTTTATAACTATGAAAGCTGTGCACCAAACAGCATCTTAGGAACTGGGAGCTGATGGCATCATGGAAGTCTGACCTGGAGATGCGGTTGATGACAAAGAGGAAGACTCCAAGTGGCAGGATGGAGAGCAGGAACCATGGGAAGACGATGCCCACCATGCCCAGACAGAAGAGGACCAGGGTCATGTTCTGGAGAAGCATCTCAGCCTGCATGGTCAGACGCACATCCACTGAGGGGGGAAATAGCAGAGGAAAGAGCATGGTGTCAGATCACATGTGGTGTCCCACTGGCTGTGTGTGTGTGTGTGCGTGCATGTGTGCCTGTGTGTGTGTGTTTGGGTGTGCGTGTGAATGCATGGGTGTGTGTGTGTGTACTGAGAGCGAGTGTCGAGAGTACATCAAGACACATCAGGACTCACCCTCGTCCATGTCTCGGGAGAAGCGGGTGAGGACGCGGCCCAGAGGTGTGGTGTCGAAGAAGCGCATGGGGCTGAGGAGGAGCTGGCGGAACAGCTTGTCGTGGAGGACGGAGGCTGCTCTCACAGTGCACTGGCAGGCAGAAACACAGGGGTTTGGAATCAGGAGACAAACAAACAAACGCATGAAAACAATCACAACATTGGTAAACAGAAAGCGACCAGAGGGTGCTTCTAGAAAAAAGAAAACACTAAGAGATGCCAAAAACTGTATAAATAAATACTGGCATTTGGGAAGTGTTACTAGCGTACACAGTTATGTACACATTGTAACACTCACATGACAAGCTGCTAATGTTAGCTAGCCATATGTTAAATTTACTCACGTTTTGGGCCACTGTTATTTACACAACATGTTTTTTCTTGTTCTGTCAAATCCCGATTCATAAATGAGTGCCTGGGACGCTGACACTTAAAGGCTGTGACCCCAATGTCTAAGTGAACGCTTGTGGGAAGTCATGCCATGTGGACATAAATTACTTTGGCAGGAGAGAACACATTAATTCTATTAATGGAATATTCAGCACTGCAAATGATCTCATCACCGCCAGGGGTAAAGAAAAAAAAGATTAGCTATCTGAAAATTTGCAAACACACAATTATGCTGGGACCTAACCTCTGTAACTTGCTGTCAAGAAGGGTTAGCAAAGGAAAGGGGGCATACACAGACATACACACACACACACACACACACACACACACACACACACACACACACACACACACACACACACACCCTCACCAACAAGCAAAGGCACACACACTCACCTACGTCACAGACAGCACACACAGTCTGCACACACACACACACACACACACACACCCTCACCAACAAGCAAAGGCACACACACACACTCACCTACGTCACAGACAGCACACACAGTCTGCACACACACACACACACAACCTCTAAAGCTGCAAGTCATGGCAGTGGACAGATAAATGGATTTAGCCTGCAGGCACTTTCAATTAAAGAACTGAAACTCTGAGAACTCAAAAGGATGAGAGAAAGAAAATTAGAGCAAGCAAAGGTTGTACAACAATGCCGTATTAACTTTCCCTTTCAAAGGCCGAGTACACCAAGGAAAAGCTAAATTATGAAGGCGTGTTTGGAGAAAAAAGGCCAGGACATGTTCAGGTGACAGCTGGGGTGCTTACCTTGACGAACACAAGCCCTCGCATTGTCTTCAAGAGCAGGGATGCTCCCATAGACGCCACGTACACAGTAGAGTAGTACTTCATGTGAGGGTTCAGCGTCATGCTGTTGCCTGCCACCGTTTCGTTCTCCAGGACTAACGATGAGTTCTGAGGGCAGATGGAACGACAAATTACCATGAAAGAAAAACACTGTCTCTGAATGAGAACCCCCGGTTGAGTGATCAGTCAAACACCGATGGAGGCAGTCAGAATTACGTTGCCATCCCAAACACATTTCTTTCTCAAAACATCGTCAGTTTTGCAACACACCTGTTACACTGCTAGTCCTCCTTTTTTAATCAACAGTGCCGATAGGTTTGGTGAAGCAACTACCACGTTAGGATTTCATTAAACGCATTCAGGTATGATAGAATCCTGACAACTGTCCGGCTGTTTTCTGTAAATGAGCGCCAACAAGGCACATATACAAAACAAGGAGAGTGATTGAATCGAGTGCAGACTGACCCCTCCGCCCTGGCGAATCCAGTAGCTGAGCCACCAGTTGCTGAAGGCTATGCTACCGGTGGTGGAGAGGAAGAGGAACATGTTGAAGGTGAGGGCTAAAGGACCTCCTGCAGCTTTGATGTAGGCCGCATACACGGACCAGTCCACTGCACCCGAACCTCTCTCCTCAGCCTTCATGAGCTGGTCTGAGGAGGGAGAAGAAAAAGGAAAGAAACAAACCAAAAGAATGAACGAGGGAACAGAGAAGCCTGTGAACCTTTTGAAACAAGTTTTTTCCGGGACATTATTCGGAGTGTTGGGCAGGTCTCACCTCCTTTCCTGTTCTCCGCTGGTGGTCTGGCAGCCTTGGCGACGACGGTGGTCTCGACCTTTCCCTCTGCCGCTCTCCCTTCCTTGTTCATCAGGTTCTTTCTCACCAGGTCCTGTGACAACCAGAGAGAGAGAGAGAAACAGAGAGAGAAAGAGGTGAAGCTTTGAAAAGAGGCCGCCACAAATCTATCCGCCATAACAAAGCCCACTAAGTCATTTAAACAGAGGTATTGGTGACAGGGTCTTTAGTGGTCTACACCGGTAAATCAATGTGTGCATAAATAATGAAAGGCCTGTATGCATTAACATTTCCTCGCCACCCGCTCGGCTGTCCCCCCTCATGTTTAATTCAGGCGGTGATGTACGATGTTATTGTGAGGGGGTGGCTCTGGTGCTTTTTCCCAGACAGCAGTGTCGGGCACCCTGTGCCTTACCTCCTGCTGCATGCTGTTGAAGAGGCTGGCATAGTCTCGCCCTCTGCCCATTAGCTGGGCGTGGGTGCCATGCTCTGCAATCTGCCCGTCCCTCATCAGAATCACCTCGTCACACTCTGACAGGTACTGAGAATGGTAGTGCAGGAACACGGGTGTGAATGCCATCAAATTGGAGACCAATTTCCCTTTGATAATAAATCCCAGACTAAGCCCATTCACACAAATGTCACTCCTCTAAGAAAGGTCACGGATATAACTGCTCCCTTCACATTGGTGTTCACATTGATAAAAGAAAAAGGAACTTAGGGCAATTTCAGATTCTTCAGACAGAAGGATGTTGAGCGGGTGACGGGGTTGTACAGCGCCTGTCAGACGGTCCCCTCACCTGCAGCTGGTGCGTTACGAACAGGATGGTCTTGTCCTTGGAGGCTCCGCGGATGGCTTTGTGGAAGAGGTGGGAGCCGACGTGGGCGTCGACGGCACTGAGGGGGTCGTCCAGCAGCAGAAGGGGGCGGTTGCTGTACAGGGCGCGTGCCAGACTCACCCTCTGACGCTGGCCTCCGCTCAGGTTGGCACCCCTCTCCCCTATCTGCAGGGACACATCTACGTCAGGCCTTCCTACTGGGGCCACACCAAAGAGGCTTTGGAGAGTGATAGTGGAGTTGTAAAGTTGAACATGGCATCAGGTTGTAATTAGAGCCCTGAGGAGAAACCGCAGGTACCTCGGTCATGTCTCCGTAAGGCAGGTCTAGAAGATCGGGAACAAGACAGCAGGCTTCCAGCACAGCATTGTACCTAACAGAACACACAGAGACATCACTTCAGAATGAGTCCTCTTCACTGTATGCAAGTTGCTGCGCCCGGCACTTTGATGTTTCTTACTTGGCTGAGTCATACTCCTTCCCAAACAGGATGTTCTCCTTCAGCGAGTCGTTGAGGATCCAGGCCTGCTGGGCGACGTAGGCAAAGCCCCCGCCCACCGCCACAGTCCCCTCCAGAAGCGTCATCTGAAAACAAGCACAACGGATCCATGTGGAAACACAGCTGGCTTCATTCCACTCCAAATGGGTTATTCATAAATAATACCGATTGTATTATGACTTGGTAAAAGCAACCTAACATGTTTCCTTTGCGAAGAGAAATGTGAGTGAGGTAGGACTAGGCCTATGTCACAGTGTAGAATCTCACCTGGCCAAGGAGAGCAGACAGAAGCGAGCTCTTTCCACTTCCTACACCCCCACAGATTCCAACCAGTGCCCCCTGCACATCAGATCACAAACCCTTAGTATAAGATTACTGTGCAAAAAACATATGCAACGTGCGAGTGTGTCTGAGCGGGGGTGTCTGAGCGGGGGGTGTTTACCCTGCGCACGCGCAGGTCGATGCGATGCAGGGTCTTGTGGAGGGGGGGTCTAATGCTCTGGGTGGAGGAGATGGTGCTCTGAGGGCTCTCCTGCTCCATGTGCGTGAGCAGGCTCTGCCCGTTGGGTCCCTCGCCGCCGCCCTTCCCGTCCTCCGTGCTGATGTACAAGCTCAGCTTCTCCCTGCGCAGGACCCGGGAGATGCCCCCTCGCTTGAAGGGCTTCTTGGGCGGGGTCGGGGGTTTGGCCGCCGGGGCGCGGGCCTTCTCCCACGCCAACGTTGCGTCCCGGAACTCCACGGCGTTCTCAGGATCCTCCATTTTTACCGTGACGACCTCTCGGTCTTCCATCATGAAGAGCCTCTGTATGTACACAGATGTATGTGGGAGATGTGGTTTACTGTGTGGAATGGGACTCGTGTGTTTTCCTTCCTGCTTCCAATAATGTGTTCAAACATGCTGACCTGAAATCTTTTGACAGCCACTGCACCCTCTGACAAAGAGCGCACGGCTAATGGCGTGACCTTGAGGGCAAAGGTCATGGAGTTGAAGACCGCCACCACAGTGAAGGCCTGAAGGGGTTCAAAAACAGTAATTTCATTAGATAAAGCACACACTGGTGAAAGTTACTGAGGCTACTACAATAGAACATGCATACCTGAGCAGCATTGAGATCGTAGCCCAGCGCCATATGTAAGGTGAACGTGCACACGCTAGCTATTACCACGACGATGGGAGCCACGCCCACTGTGAGGCTCTGCACACAGCCAGCCTTCTCCAGTATACCCTTTTCTTCTGAACGCACCTCTGTAGCAGGAGGATGGCAGAGAGAGGAAAGAGAAAGAGAAAGAGAGAAAGAGAGAGAGAGAGAGAGAGAGAGAGAGAGAGAGAGAGAGAGAGAGAGAGAGAGAGAGAGAGAGAGAGAGAGAGAGAGAGAGAGAGAGAGAGAAAGAGAAAGAGAGAACAATAGCCTTGAGTCATATTACACCGCAATCTCTTGGTGACTTCTCTGTACATTTCCACTGTGCTGACTGAGCACGTCTGCCCAGACGTCAACGTTGCAACACAAACGAGGAAGATGACCAAAATAGAAGAAACGAGCAGGGCCTCGCGACCATACAAGGTACGAGGAGGTCTCGTGGGCCCTTGGCAGTCATCCAACTTTAGTTGCCCCCTTTCTGTGGGCCGTGTTTGTGTTCAAATGCATGTGCCTCATTCAGTAGTCCCCTGAGAGCACTGTCCTGGCATCTGGCCAAACCCTGTCTCCCACTGCCAAGGGGACACTGTGCTCTAGGGAAGCCACAATACCACTCCTCCTAAAACATTTCAAACCCCCAACTGACTCACTGCAATCATACACGTATTTCTTCTCTGACAATGTATTCCAGGCAAACGTAAAAGCCATGTGTAATAAAGCCATCCGATGAACAATAAAACGTATCAAACGGTATCAAAGAGCTTTAAATGCCTTTCAATTTAAGCCTGCGGCATGAGGGATTGAGGCGTTGGCTTGATAATGCTGCAAGACATGGCTGGAGTCGTAGCCAATGGCAGATAATGGACATTGACTTAATGTCAGTTCGACTTCTCCAGTAAATTCACGGGAAGAGTTTAACTTCAATGAATGACTGGAGGGTTTTTCAGCTAATGGTGTAGATTTCCTGAGGCACGAGAAATCGAATTTGACCTCACCCTTAACCCAGATTAACAAGTCAAAAGGGACTAGAGAAATGAAACACACAAAACCAGTTGCAAGTTCCCTGATCTAGACCTAAAACAGGAAGTCCAAGAAACTTGCTGAGTCACTGAGCTCAGGCAGAAAACATGTTGGCCAGACACTCACTGTGGACATTCTGGGCGAAGGCATCTTCCCAACAGTACATCTTGATGAACTTGATACAGCCCAGGATCTCGTTCATGAGCCTCACACGCTGGTCAGTCACGACCACACACTTCCTGCGGAAATACGCTGTGAGACGCGAGGCCAGCATCTGTCCAGACCCCGGAGAGACGAGAGAGGGGAGACAGAGAGACAGAGTGATGGGAGGGAAAGAAATAAAGAGAAATGAGTGTCAGACAGAGGAAATGGAAGCAGACACTTGCTGTTATACATCAGGTATTACTGCAGGGTTGCCCTGGGGAAAATCACTAACAGTCCCCCATGGTCTCTAGTCAGGGCTCACGCTGCTACCGAATGAAATGTAAGAATAACAGGACCAAACTAGACAAGAGATTGGCAGGCTGAACCTTTGGTTTTTTGGTGGAGGGAGAAAGTGGTAAAAAACCCAGGTTGTGTTCGAAAGAAAAATGGCCTGTCAACAACAATGTAGCTTGTAATAACTTCCAATGCGGTCGATGTCATGAGAGGAGGTTTGTGGCTGGAAAATGGTCAACGTGCCACATAAATAGCTAATGATTGAGTAACTATACCCTGCTGTTATCTAAAAATACAGCCAAAGCATCCACAGTTACATGTTTTTGTATGACGCCCAGACACAAATGGATGACGATGAGTCCATACCATGAAGGGATAGAAGATAAGGAAGATGGCTGATCCCACCAGGGCTGTAGGGCCCAGGAAGTAGGTTGTGTAAGACAACCCCAGGATGCCCACCAGTGGCCCCCCAGCCAGCAGACAGCCCACAGACACAGCCTCATACAGCCTCTGGCCATCGCTGGAGCAGATGTTGATCAACTGGAAATACAGGCACACATTTCAAACAGGGAAAATGACTCTCGCTTCCTTATGTAAAATATTTGACAATGGTTTACCAAGCCCAAATCGACTCCTAGCTCTATTTATGACAGCAATATGCTGGACATTCCGCTCGACCAAATGAGTTATTTGAGGGGCAAATGTCCGATTGCCAAAGTTGACATAATCCTTTCCCGTCTGAATGAATTGCCAAAACAACAGTTTCCTGGGATGGATTTGGAGCTGGGCTGTGACCCCCCCACACTCACCTCTCCAGCACTGATGTCTTTGGTGCTGCGCAGGCGAAGGATCTTCTGGAAGGCGAACGTGAGTGCTGCCCCCCGTAGGCGGGCGGCGGTACGGTAGTTGACAGCCCACATTAGAGCCAGGGACCAGGAGCGCATGAGCTCCATGAGGAAAATGCCAGCCACCAGGGAGAGGCCATAGGGAAGCCAGCTCTCAGCGCTCTGGGAATACTCCAACAGAGCCCGCACCAGGACGGCCTGCGGAGGAGGAGGAGGACAGAGGGAGAAGGGATGAGAAGAGAGGGACGAGGAGAGAGGGAGGAGGCAAGAGAGAGTGGGGGAGGGGAGAGGAGAGAGGGAGGAGGAGAGAGGGAGGAGGAGAGAGGGAGGAGGCAAGAGAGAGTGGGGGAGGGGAGAGGAGAGAGGGAGGAGGAGAGAGGGAGGAGGAGAGAGGGAGGAGGCAAGAGAGAGGGGGGGAGGGGGGAGGAGAGAGGGAGGAGGGAGAAGAGAATGACGAGGGTGGAGAAGAGAGGGAGGAAGAGAGAGGGAAGAGGGAGGAGGAGAGAGGAGAAGGGAAAAGGAGGGACAAAAGGAGAGGGAGAAGATAAAGCGTGATTTAGGAGACGGCAGGTGAGAGTGGGATGATGGAGGAGGTGAATGGACAGAAAGACGATGAAAGGGAAGAGAAGGAGAGAACATTTTGAGAAGATTAGAGAGATCAGAAGGAGAAGTATGACATGACTGTGCGGAAGGCGTCTGGAGACTGGAGCAGGCAACCGTGTTCTGTTACACAGAGTACAGCAGAAGAAAAGGTTCAACTTTACCATCAAATCGTTCTGCTCCTCTTGAGTTTCCTAGTGGTCTACATTAAATCCTGTGTACGTGTCCCTGAATCCTAAATTCCTAACCCTCTGTGCACATTCATTAAACATGTAATTAACGTCTTTACAGCCTATATGAAATGTGTAGGTTGCTTGTCCAATGTGCAGTATAATAACTAGTGTTTAGGATCATATGCAGGACAATACATAGTATTAGTGCAAATAAATGTGCACAACTGACAACAAACCATGAAGTCCCAGATGGTAATGTGACACAACTGAGTTATTGTGGAACAAGTAAATGGAGTTAATGCTATTAGATTGGGAACACACACACAGTACCACATGCAGTCTGGATACCAGCACTCTGTAACATCCCAGTTGGGGAACTCCGAACATAATTACCGCTCATGAAGATTGAATACAATAAGAAGAGCTGCAGCCTTGGACTGCACAGTCAGCCCTTCTCCTCTCACTATTGTTTGAGTTTGGTTTAAGGGTATTGTAAGGGGGAATATTGAACCGAAAGTGTGGCAGTTTGGAAAGAACAGCATATTTCTTGACCAAAGCATGACTGGGTACACACTGGCTAATCTGAGAGTCTTAATATGGGTTTCACTATCTAAAGCTTTGTAATCTTCTGGTATGTTTTCATTTCAATATCCAGCCCAGCGTGGAACAGGATAAACCGATTTGAAAAAAATACTTGGACTCTGAGCCACAGCACTGGCTGAATAAGTTAAGGGGGAGTTGTTCACCACATCAGCAGAATAATGAGGAGAAGGGGGATTTGTAGTGTACTTTGCAGAGTACTTACAGGCCCCACAAAGCCGGCCACCATGGTGAGGAGGAGGGAGAAGATGGCCACAAGCATGCGGGTCTGACAGAACCTCCAGAAAGCCAGCGTCAGGGAAGCTCCGTCTTTGCCTTTTCTCTTCAGCTCATCGTGCCATAAGGACTCCAATCTGAACAAGAGAGGAACAGTTACATTCCCAAGTCATGAGGGAAAAATATGTCACTCACCACATTTACCTCTGGTGAAACTAGCTACATTAGCATACCATGGAATGTTTTTGGGGGTCAGACAAAGGATTGTTGTGCTGACCACTCAGTTCACACAAAAGTGGACTGAATTGGTGGGGGAATTTGCTATTGAGAAAGACAAAAATATTATATGTGAAAATTAGACATTTTGTGGCGGTCATTTACCATAGATTGGACTCATTAAATGTTATATTGGACAGATGACGCATACATGATTTGTCTACGTGAGGTACATCCAAACATGCTGAAGATGTACTAATGTATTCCTTCAACGCTGTTGAATGCCCCATAACTATGTCATTTTGACTAAATGTATAATCTAATGGCTTTAAAAAGCTGGAAAAGACCAGCTGCAGAACCTAATTTACACTTTAATGGGTTTATTAAAAACCTATCAGAGACATATAGGACATTAAACTAAGCCAATTCTCCCACTGGCTGATAATTATGACTTTAATTCAAACCAAGCTAACTGTGAAGTTACAATTAGCTGCCTTTATGCTTCCCATTTACAGCCCAGTCTGAAAAACTGCCCTTCGGCTTTAGAAATTGATATCAACCTCAATGTTAAAAAGGTTGATGAAACAATAAGTATATGTAAAACAGTACATAAAGTGGTAGTTCATAAGATTGTTCAATAGACTGTGGCCAAAAATGTGTCTGCCCTATGCTAAATCTTTACCTAATCACGTTAGGACAGTCTTGATGGTAAAACAGACATTTGAGGAAGTTGTTGTTACCAAGCAGAACTGTCCACATCTCTCAAACACCTCCCTCACTCAGCACTTCCAAGTGTCAACTCTCCCAGGATAGCCTTCCCATCCCCCCATTGCCTGGGGCAGGGGCATGTGCTGTTGCATAACTGTTCTAGCCAAGTCAACACACAGTTATACCCTCCATTCTACCTCTCTCTCCACGCTAACACATACTAGCGAAGCAGGTTTGGGATGACTGTGTCCTTGGTCCAGAAACATTACATTGTGCCTCACGTTTTATAACCCAGAGAGTCTCAGCAGAGTCCTTTCAAGAACACTCTTGTCTTGATTAACACTCACAACATATACGGAAAATCCTTAGGGTTCATTCATAATGGTCCAGTCATTCTTTAGAGTTACACTTTCACAAGAGCAGAGTCTAAAACAGGTTTTTCTAAAAAGTCATTTGGCAGGTGCCTAGTAGACCTGATCTGGACTGAAAGGGACAGTTAATGAGATAGGCTGAGAGAGTGGTGTGTTCCAGGCATGAGGGTTAATGACATAACTGCTCTAAAGGACATCCTTCCTTGGACTAGCTAACTCTTGCTCTAATCTCTAATCCCTACTATTAATAACACCGTTCCGCCAGATCTCGCCTGGGGAGTGAGAGGGAGGCACAACGTTCATCAACCTCCCTGTCACACACACACACACAGCCTGGGAAACCGAGGGAATCCCAGCCACACAGCCCTGCTCATTACCCAGAAGTCCACCAGGCCAACTTTGGCCGGGCCAAAGTTGGTGTTTGTCCCACCAACATTATCTCGCCTGTTATGTACACTCACATGCAGCCCCAGAAAAGTGAAGTTTGTCCATTAATGTTTGCTCAAAGAGGAAACACAACAGCCTTATTGAAATGAGAGAACGCCTGTTTCCTGAACTCACCTCTGACAGTTAGTTTCAGAAGCCTCGTGACAGGATAGGCCCCATACATCGTCAATGGACAGACTGGATGCCTTATAGGCCTTGAGTGCCAACGGGGAGAGCCAATGGAGAGTCATGAAGGAAAAGAGTCCAGCGTTGTCGACTGGGTGCTGGTGCCTAGAAAACAGAGAGAGTTGCCAGAAAACATCATCTTCACGGTGTTATGTGGAGAGATGAGAACACACTGGCCCCTGAGAGAGAAAGAAAAAGCCTGCACTCTGGATGAAAGATGAATTGAGACCCCTGTGTTTGAACAGCAGTTTGCACACACTTCATAGAAATCTGAGGGAGCAGTGAAAAAAGTTCAGGGCCAGTTTATCAGTCAAGCGTTTATCAGTGAAACACTGAGAGGTCTGTTGGTGGGTGATAGGTCTGAACCTTGGGAACACTTAGGCCAAAAGCATGGTATTAAGCTATACTGTAAGACTCCTCACAGTATAGGAAACAAGCTATGTCTGTCAGTCTATCTGCCTGTCAGCCTGACCATCTGTCTGTCTATCTGTCTGTCTGTCATGGCTGCAAACGAGCCGTGAAGCCACAGTGCTTACTTGTGTTTTATCCTGAATGGTTTGAGTATGTGCAAGCTGTGTCGGTAGCGGCCTCTCCTCTTAAGCCCCTTCCCCTCTTCAGTTTCTCCATCCTCTTCCTCTGGGTCGGGCAGGGTGTTGGGGCAGGAGAGGGGCAGACCCTCCACCCGCCCAGCTGCTTCCAGGGCATCAGGAAACATGGCAGCCGTTCTGGAGGACAACAAGCAGACACACAGTTCTGCTTTACTAAAAGGCGTTCTACTTTATTGAAATCCCTGTTCGAATGCACTGAAGCACTGCTACAGTATCCATCCTCTCATCCTGGAGTTCATCTTTGATCTACAATGATTTAAAAGGAGGTCCATAAGTCCTATGAATGAAATGTCATAAATAAATGCTGTTTTCCTTTGGTGTTTCAAAACATGGTGTCATATGACAGCATCGCTGGGAGTACACCAGCATGCTCAAACTGGCATTCCCTGAGGATAAAAACCTCCTATCTGAGGCTGAGGCCAGGGTGTTCTACCCTATCTCCCTACCCCTGAGCTTCCTTAGAGGAGACCTTTGTTTTGCTGACTCACTGGGGAAGGCGTGCTATAAGTATAAGAAACACCTTGCTTACAGGTTACCCATCTTTCGTCTCTCCAGACGTAAATATAAAAGGCTTATCTATTTAAGGGACGCCTGCTGGTTTCAAAGGCTTGAAAGAACTGAGAGGGGTGACATTTGAGACGCTAGTACGTCTGCACACTGTCACTGATCCCCTCTGTGTGCTCTACTCCAGTCAGACCAGCTCAGCATGTGCGGCTGATAGGCTGGCCTGGGAAAAAGGCCAATGACGGCCACTGAAAGGTTCAATCGAGATAGCCTGGAGGGGTGAGGTACAGAGCTTGTTTCAATATTGATACACACTCTGCTGAGCAGAACAGAGTAAGATACAGTTCCAGTTGCAACGCTGTGGGAATCGTGCTCAAATGTGAGAAACACCAGAAAGATCTCCTTATTGAAACCCACAATCTACAAAGGGGTACAGTCACACTGCAATGGGAACTGGGTCCAACTTAACAGTAAGAAACATCCCACGTTTTCCGCTTTACATTGTGAAGTTTGACACAAAGTAGTGAACTTTCAGAACTAGCCAAAGAAGGGCTAAATCCACTGCATAGGTCAGCAAGTTTCCAGGACCTGCACTTTCCTTGACATTTAAAAACAACAACCTGTTGGTCCAGTTTGGACTGTAACTTACTAACTCCCGTATGTATGCATTTGATGCACTGTAAATGTACATTTTAACAAATAAATGACCTACAAACACTGTTGTTGGATTAGGTCAGAGCATGTAAATTATTTGTTAAGGGTGTACACTTTTATATCAATAGACCTACATGTGGTAGAATTATATGACCCCTGTAACTTAAACTTTGTTTGTTTCTCTGACAGTTGTACTGCCCCTGAATGCAAACTCATGAAAGGTAAACAAGTCAATGTGCTGTTAACTTTTCATCATATATTACATGAATGTAATGTTATTATCATGTTAATACTATATTTTAGTCAACCACAGTAGTTGATTACATTATTTAGGTGATACTGATTCCTTACATTTAATAAAGCATGTTCTGCAAGGGTTTAAGGTTGTCAATATTTAAAACACAACAAATGTTTAAAAAAAACTTACATGTGGCAAGGCTGTTGTCTTGGCCTTTGTAAAGTGTTCTTCTTTTGGGAGTACACTAGTTAAATACGGTGTTTATGAGTGATAGCTGTCGGGTAGGACCTCTACCGAAGTTTGCCATATAGTTAGGCCTATGTAGTTTTGTTTTTAGAATTCAGTGAAACACTTTCATTGACTCGCAAACGCTTAATAGTAAACATAGACAGCACTGAATGCGACCTTGAAAACCAAACGCCAGTGCGCTAGGCGAAATGTTTCTCGAGAGTTTCCTTTCAACTTCGTCCGTGTCCACTGAGACGCTTGAAGTCTGAACTAATTTGAAGCCTCCAGCTACCCACTGCAGGAATCCCCGATGTTTATCTGACGTCATGGCTGCTCAACCAACCGCAGCATGGCTTGCATAGTCGCCTTAGTAACTTGAAAGATGAAGCCAAGAAGAACACGTGGTGATTACTGTCGGGGCTTATGTTTCTAAGCTAAATTTGGACAGTGGAAGGAAAAGGTAAACACGGACAAGATAAGTTATGTCCTCGTGGGTACAATTAAATAGCATATGGCTATAGCATACAGGACATCTTTCTACAATAAATAACTTTGGCTGTGAAACATGAACGACTTGTGCATGTTACTGTGTAGGCCTATCTACTCTGTGGGTAGGTGACTAATTTGAATGCGACAATACCTCAAATGAGGAATGAATCATTCTGGGTGTTACAGTATCATTCTTGGTAGGCTATCTCTTTTTGCTGCAAATGGTCTGAGGTTGTAGTAGGTTATTCAGATTATGTGAGCGCAAGATTTGTTTAGGCTACTCAGCTGACAGGGAAGTGGAATGTAAAGTAATGCAAATGCGCTGCTTGCGAAATCAGAGAATGAGTCAGGGTGTAGACTCAACATGCATAGGCCTACAGCCTAAATACACACACTGTGACGACTCATTCTCTGATTTCGCAACCGGATATTACAGATACTATTCACCCAAGTTATCTATGGGCCCTATCAGGAAACGTATCTCCAGTCAAGACACACCAGGTCACTTTGTTCTTATGTCATCCTCCAAGTCTATTGCCACAACCGGATTCTGGTGATAAGACTGGCTCTCTTGGTCAACTACATTGCTAAAGACAGCTGGAGAAAACAAAAACGGGATTTGTCACAACAAAACTACTTAAACAAATACATCAGTTGGAGTCTTATCAAATGTGCTTTATCAGAAGGCAACTGTTCCAAGGCCAGGAGCACCCAAAACACTTAACAAACCCTTCTTTGCTTTGAGCTGTCTGTATTTACTAGCATTGACAAAGTATGTGGCCTTGTAGCTGCCCATGTGGCTGATCCCAGTCGTCATCTCACCTCCAAACTGAACTGCACTGACCCCTGTTGGTTTTCCTAACTCGCGTCAACAGTGTAAGTGGTGCTCAGCCTTTGACACCAACGAGCCATACACATGATTCACTCAAACATTGAAAGCTCCATTGCACTCATGGTTGTCTTTCTGTTCAGATGCTTTTACTTTACTGAGGTACTGTACTGGAGTCTTACATAACATTGTGATTAACTTGTTACAAATGTTGTCCTACTTCATCATCACACTTGATCAAACTAATAGATTACCATTATTTTCATCCACCAAACAGTTTATCTACATCTGACATATTCCTATAATTTCCTCAATCTGAGAATTATTGTTACTTCAACTTGGGAGTCTGCTGCTTATCTATCATTGGTCCATCTGCATCATGTGAGCAGGTTTTCTGGTCAGGTTTCTTCCAGAACTCAGGTTTCCCACCCTGTGAAGGAGAAGCACCGTCAGCACACCTGCATACTGACAATATATCATCCAAGGCTCCCGTCCCCAGATTGAATGCCATTAGATTAGAGAAAGCTGGGCTATATATACCTTTCACTAGTCTAATCACACCAGGTGATTTAATGGAACCACTTTCAGAGGCATCAAACAGTAAAGAAACAAGTCCTGTTTTTTTATTTCTTTTTTTATAACCCCCCAGTTCTTCACTAGTTCATCACAAAGATAGTCTGTCCCATTTCTACTTTATCTGTATTCAGGGTAGAACCATCCTCTTAATACAGTGATGCCATCTCAAGTGCCTTCTCTGCCTCCACTGACAGCCTGCAGAAAGCAATACATAAGCTGCCAGAGAAAGTCATTGGACTTGTCTCACTTTACTGAGCTGGGAAATTCGCTGAATGCAGGAGATCAATGAACTGAATCCAGTGTTCCCTATCAATTTCCCAGACGATTTATGATCTGTGGCAACCGATGGCCGAGTTTGGACCATAAGTTTAGTCACGCACACTCTACATTTCTCCACTGAGAATACAAATTGAGAGGGACAGTCTTTATGTGGCAGAACACTGGGTGAAATACAGACAGATTTAAAGGGAAGAGTTCTCTCTAAAAAGTACTTCAAATGCGGGTTTACATTAGGCTGAGCTTATTACAACCTTGATGGCTCTTCAGGACTGTATCCATAATGAATGGGAGTGATACAGTAGGTGCTGCCTGTAAGAGTTACAGTTCGACAGCTTAACAGCAATTTTGGTTTAGAGTAAATGGAAAGCTCTCTCTACAGTGTATGTCTCTGGAGAGGGAGCAGACTAATCCTCTTCTTTCCTTGCATGACAGGCTAAGCAAGCCAGAGAGGCAATTTAAAACAGATGAATAGGGCTGTCCTTCACCATGTAACTGACTCCCGATCAATAACTGTAAGCTGATTATCAACTCATAGTAAGAACATAAATACTTAAAAAGTTAGGAGACCTAAATACAGAACTCCCAACAACAACAACTCGCCTCACAATCTGAAGATCAAGATCAGCCACGTTTTTCCAGTGAAGTTAAAGACTCCAAGATCTGAAACGATCATTATTGGACCTTCCGTGACATGAATGACAAGGAATGTATGTGTTACAGCTCAGTGATTTTCAATCCAATGGGTTTCCTATTAGGACTTTTACTCTACACTTGTGAAACCTGGATCAATCTTTGAGAGAGAGGAGGGACTTACATCCAGACCTGAAATCAAACCTAATAAGGGGTCAGTCATGCATTCAGTTGGACCTCTCCTCTCAACTCTAAATTCTGTCCAAGTACATCCAGGGGATCTCAATCAAGCTCCACACCCCGGGATAAAAACTTCACAGAGAAGCTTCATTTCATGCAGATTTAATGAGTGTGACACTGACTAGGTTCTGCAAGGGGAGTAGCTCTCCAAACCAGAAAGTTAATAGGAATAACACATACACACTGTGCTCCATATATCCAATTACCACCTGAAAGTAGTTGTATGATGAGTGATAGCCATTTGATATTTCTATGTAAATCCGTCTGACAAAAGCCTATATTTAGTATGTCAAGCTTCAGAATCTGCAGTTAGAAAATGTTGGAAACTAGTCTGAGAAAACTCAGAAACAAACAAAATGGGCAGTTTGGCAGTAAAAAATAAAGAAAATGACAAATAGCTGAATGCAGC
Source organism: Osmerus mordax (assembly GCF_038355195.1). Lineage (NCBI taxonomy): Eukaryota > Metazoa > Chordata > Actinopteri > Osmeriformes > Osmeridae > Osmerus > Osmerus mordax. The sequence continues at coordinate 10,820,283 of NC_090061.1, forward strand.
TGGATGGCACTTTCATTTCTAAAAATACAAATCTCTACAGTGCACATAATTGCAGCTTGTGTACAATATCTCTTCTCCCATCCAAGAAAAGGTCAAACAAAGGCATATTGAGCAGGCTTCACTCATTAGAAGGAGTTAGGCTTCACGCCATCTCCCTAGCACCAGCACTATTGGGTTGGCATTTTGAATGAAACACACCTTAGAAGCAGACCAGACTCAATGTTGTCATGAAATGGGACAAAAATAACATGATTGATCCCAATTACAAGATGCTAAAATGCACTAAATTGTCAATAAAAAGCTTAAGGCCCTGTATTGAATCGTGTCTTGTTCCAAGATGCCATTTTAAGTGCCTGCAGGCTAAAGTGCTGTCTGTGCAGAAGCAATGGCTCATGGGAAAAGCAGTGATTTTAGAGCTCTTTTGCACATACATAAATGAATGAGCCCAGTGCTGGCTTTATTGAGACATGAGACTGCAAGAGCTGTTCCCAAATGCTTGGCTATATAACAACTGCCAGATCAAATCACTAACTTCATATCGCCTGAAGAAGCCAACAGTCCACCATGTAGCTGCCCCTCTGACCAACAGGGGGGGCTGTGGACTCATTGAGAGACGTCACACCACAGATCAATTCATTTCTAAAGCAGTGTTTTTTTTTTACATGTTTGACGTTTGCCAGTGGATTTCCTTTCCTTTTCGAGCAGTATTCTTAATCAATGGGAGATATACTGTGCCTCCTTCAGAGAGTGGCTCTCTGTCTCTCTCTCTCTCTTATACACACACACACACACACACACACACACACACACACACACACACACACACACACACACACACACACACACACACACACACACACACACACACACACACACACACACACACACACACACACACCAATCAGCATCTTCTCACCTGCTTACTCAAGAGAAACTTACTCATAATTAACCATATCTCAATGACTTCAGGGATTGCAATAAGAGGTAAAGTAATTAGAATGATCTCAAGCATCCTGATATCACCCCAAAGAACATCGTTAGCTACTCAGATCTGATTACTCCCTTTTATAACACGTGTTAGGAATGTTAGAATGGGATTTTAAACTGACGAGAAAACGAAGAGGAACTCATAGCCGGCCATGGTGCCCTTCACAGTGTAAAGACATTGACCCTGCATTTGCTCTTTAAACACAAAACAAACTTGTCATGGAGACACAGGAAGGCCTTCAAACACTTCCAATTCTATAGGAAACCATATATTTGTTTTTCATTTACTTTTACTGGCTTAGTGAATCCCATCCAAGATTGGCAGTAGCTAGAATCCATCTGGAATCAAAATACAATTTCCTGGAGTCGGCTGGGTGTATTACTTAGGACCCAAGTACTTGCTGTGTTTTGCAGACATTGCTGTCACAAGAGCCTCGGATGCGTTTACATATTTATTGGCCTATTTCTTTTTGGCAAAACAGCTCATCCAAACAACGTGACACAGCACGGCACATCCTTGGGGTCCTGCAACGTCATGTAGCAGGCGCTACCTGGTTCTCCAGATCATCGAGCCACAGACACACAGATGTTTGGAAATAATAGTTAAATTATTGGTCTGTAGCAGGCCCCTGATCAATGTGCTCCATTGAAAAATGGCAACCAGCATTGTATTTATTGTTTGCTTATTATTTTCACCAATAAAAACTGTAGAAAAAAGAAAGCTAAAAATATTAGAGTCTCTGGTACTTTCTAGTACAAGGATGAGAAGACCAAGTGGAACACCGAATGGAATATGTAACCACCAGGGACTGTGGTTAGATTTAATTAGTCTGTGTTTACCTCGTAGCTTGATGCTCCGAATTTCACATACAAAACTCAGGCAAAAGAAAGTTGAATAATGAATGCCTCCTGTCTGTTCACCTCGGAGGTGGTTTGAATCTACAGGGAGATTCCTGACAGAGAGCATGGCAACCTCTGATAAGAAAAGCCGAATGGAGCTTGTTGACGTAGACAGCGAAGATATTCACCCAGCTGAGCTGACATTTGTCAAACTGGTGTAAGATGGAGGAGTCTTTGAGAACCCAGAAAAGGGATGCACTGCTCTCTCTCTGTCAAGAGTGCATCTTGGGAGTGCAGCTTCTAGCATGGAAGAAACTACCAGGGCAGACAGTCACACACAGATGTGACAGCAGGGAAGAGTGATGAAGCTAGATCATTAATCAACCAGAAGAAAATGATGAATTAAACTTATTTGGCGTCTCTAGTTTAATTATTTGATGTTGTTGCAAAATCAGAAGAGAACCAACTCCACAAAACATTTATATGCATAAAGGTTTTCACCAACCAGCCTTGGTTCTCCTATCCAGAATGCACTGGAGGACATCTTTGCTTCCGTTTGAAGAAAGAGACGGCCATGGATTCGACCATGATTTTGAATGACGAAAACAGTCTACCTACTCTCTGCTAGGATAATCATGCATATACAGCACTGACAGTTTTGAGAGTTTTAACACATGCATGACCTAAACCTATATGGTACGTGGGAAGTGGGTTGGAAATTCATATTACAAAAGAGTACATCTCTGTCTCAATCCACTTGTCTACAACCCATCGGACCACTTCCGTCTGAATAATGTACGTCAAGACATGCTCACATTTGTAGGAGGCCTTATAGAGGGAAAACACACTCATTATTGATTTATTATATATTAATTCAGGAAGGAAGCCTGGTGCTCTGACAAGCGTGTGGACCATAATGTTTCATGTGTACAGCCTTTAGAGACAGAGGAAGATGATAGGAGTAAATCATGCGCAATAAACATTTTGTTTCCTAAACTACTGGGGAATAAACAGCAGATGAAGCGCTCCACAGAGGTGCATATAAAGAAACACTTGACGAGGGTTTGGAGAGGCCCCCTGGATCCTGCCGTGCTGCATTCAACCAGGAGAGGGTTGAGGCCTTGATCTGAATGTTATGAAATAGCCCAAAGCTCGAGACACACATACGCACACACAATCCCCTCTGCGGATTTCTCTTAGTCACAATATTCCTTCGTTAATATAATCCCAGAAGCATGTTTTCTCTCAAAGTTGGATGATGCTGTGCTTGCTCTGCCTCGGCCCAGCCACAGAGAGGGATAATGGGCTTTTAAGAGGCTGGAATGGCCTTAGGTAATGTTTCATAACCAGCCTTGGGGTGAGCTGAGGGGAACAACAGCAGCATCAGAAAAGGTGGCCCTCTGGCACAGATGGACACAGGATAAGAATAGAAGTATGTGTGCGAGTCCCTGACTGTGGCAATGTGTGTATGTATGTGTGTGTGTGTGTGTATCTCACAGGCTAGATCAGGGTTGGCAGGCCAAAGCCTCTTTATACAGCCAGGGACCACACTTGACTTTATTAGCAGTTTCCTCACACACACATGAAAAATACTACATCTTTCATCCAAACAAAGCAGGTTCCCCCAGGAGCCACACCATCCAGAATCAAAAACGCTCTCTTCATAACAATGCTTTGTCTTTTTTTTTATTTAAAAAATATCATCCAAGCATTTACAGAGTATTAAAACAAATTACTCTATGGAACATTTTTTCACAGCCTTTACAGAAAATGGAGAAATATATCAATTTTATTTATAGACGTTTACAAACAAAAAAAATGGAGGAAAAAAATATAAGAAGTGAAAAAGTCTCAAAGGGTGTTTTTAAAGTGTTCAGTTGACCCTGATAAGCTCCCTGTAATAGTCCAAGATGACTGACAGAAAAAGTGGCCAAAGGCTATGAGAAAGTAATTTCCTGTGTGTGGAGAAACAAACAGCCAATCATGTGTCTCTGTTGTGATTGATGCTCATTAGGGACGCCCCCAGAGGGCGGTACAGAGTCAGGCTCAGAGCAGCACTTCAGTAGCTGGATGTCTCCTCCCCCTTGGGGAAGTGACTTCTTCTCTGTCCCCAACAGAGTCAATGGAATGTCCCTGGCCTCGTAGCCGTGTCCTCGCCCTGTCCCCATGACCCCACGCGTATCGCTCTTCCTGCAGTTCAACAGCGTCTCCCACCGCGCCCCCTTCCTCCCAGTCCCCCCCACCCCCCGTCCTCTGAGGGTCCGCCCCGTCCCCCCCCACCCCCCGTCCTCTGAGGGTCCGCTCCATCCTCCGTCCTCCGTGTTCCTGAGACGTCCCCAGCAGCTCTATGTGCTCTTGATGCCCTGGAAGCCACAGAAGCTCCAGCGTTTCTCCAGGCTGGCCCCCACCCCCGTCAGCTCCTGTCTGAAGGTGCAGGGCAGCCGAGACAGCAGAGCCTCCACCTCTGGAGGGTGGATCTGCAACACACAGCCGCAACACACACACACACAATGCTGATTATACACCTCCAAAAATACATTCATAAGCAAAAACCAACACGTATTGAAGGGTTTTCAACATCTATTGTTTGGTAGAGTAACACTTTGCATTAAGTGCAGAGATGTACTGCAGATGTAAATGAGAGTTCTTCATGGGCAGTGTTTTCCTGTGAGAACGTGTGTGGTTTTGTAGTAACAAAGCCCGCTATCTTGTTGTCTGGCGAGTAGAGAAGCTGCGTGGGAGAAAACAGATCCTACGGGAACAAAAGACAGGCCCGAAAACGACAGAAAATACCCTCATGCTCTACATCTGTGGGTTGTTCTGAGTGTGTGCATGTGAGAATGAGTCAGAGTGTTGATGAGCACAGAGAGGTTTTAATGAGCTTGCAGCAGAAAACGGGTGGCCATCTCTGTGGGCCTCCTTCCGAAGGAGGCGGCTGAGAGAGGGGTGTTGGGTTCGAGGGCCTCCTTGTGGAGGTGGCGTTGCGGTTAGTCATATGTTAGTCCAAGTGAAGGAGGCTGTGAGGACACCGAAGGGCCTCCCTGTGCAGGCTGTGGAGGCTGAAAGTGGTCATACATTAAGAGGGGCCGGTGGTGACGGTGACACCAGGTCTGTGGGCCCCGTCGTGAAGGTTGTAAGTGGTCATTCATTAGAGGGCCTGGTGGTGGAGGTGACACCAGGTCTATGAGCCTCCTCGTGGAGGTGAACGAGAGGAGGGGGAAGCCCTCCCTCCCTCCCTCAGACAGACAGACAGGCGCTGAGCAGGGGCCACTGAGGACGCTGACACGCTGCGATGGGCACTTTAGAGAGACGTCAGGACACATCAAACGGTGAAAGAGAGAGAGATGAAAGATCCCGCTCTAACATTTCTCGGTGTCGGGGGAAATTAGCCTCATCGGCTCTCCAGCGGCGCCACTTGGAAGATGAGGGCAGACAAGCAGCGCCTCTGGGGGCCGGCGACACAGAGGAGTCGAGAGGGACGGGAAGGGCCGCCTTTAGCTTTTACGCACGCCTTGAACGCTTCCCAAATGACGAAGTGTAGCGAAAGAAGGGAGGTCAAAAAAGCGGACCAGATAACAGGAGACTTCCTTGCGCGGTAAGGGTTTAAGTTGTGCAGATGACTCGGGGGGCTCTGGATCAGGGTGCGCTGGCTGCAGGGAGGAGACACTGGCTCCATCAGGAGACACTGGCTCCATCGTTGGGGGGTGGGGGTGGGGTTCCTGCCTCAGCAGGGAAGCTGTATCGCCACAGTGGGACTCTGGCAAACATCAGACCCATATGCCAGCCCTGTGAGGGAGGGGGGGGGCTCCTCCCTGGCTCCGTGTCTGGCCTGACAGGGAGGTTGCGTCTCTGTGTGTGAGAACAGTAGGCTGTTCCTGCTGCTCCGTTCACTGGGTGAATGTTTATGAGTGTCTGTGTGTATTTGTCTATGAGTGTGAGTATCGGTGTGCGTGCGTGTATTTATCCATGTGTGTGTGGTTGCGTGTGTGAGCCAGGTCTACCTTGGTGTCCAGACGCTGTAAGTAGGAGCAGATGTACTCGATGCTGGCTCCAAACGGGTGGACATGGAGGAACGTCGAGATGATCCCTGGAGAGAAAAAGAGAGAGAGAGAGGGGAACAATGGGTGAGAGAGATGGAGGGAGATGGAGAAAGACAGACAGAGACAGAGAGTTATAACCCTAAACGGTCTATGAGCGTGTCGTGCAGCTCTTGAGAACTGGTCTCTCTGAATGTCAGTCCCCCTTCTCCACCGGGAAAGATAAACCCCGACAGGAGATCCAGGAGACCACCGCTCTGGAGGACTCCTCAGACTGATATGGAAACGGGTCTGAACGCTTCGAGTGTCGTCCCCCCTAAAGCAATCACCGTTGTGTGGATGACTCTTGTGTTTGAAGGCTCCAGATGAAGAGGGGTGTTTAATGACTGCTTTGATGCTGTTCTCTACATTCCAGCTCTCTCTTCAGAGCACCATGGGCTTTCATCCAGCCCAACAATCCCATCTGCTAGCAGCTCATTGATATGATGTCCCAGCCGTTATAATCCTCCACCTCTGGACAACAACCACTCTCTGAGCCTCAGGAGGTGCCCATAACACATACACACACGTATACAAACGTATACACACTGCTAAATGAGACCTTAGGGGGTGAAATAAGCCAGGTGAAACTTCAGAGAAGAATTCTTGAGCCTTTGATGCGTCTGTGTGCTTTAAGATCTGCGTAGAATGTGTCCAGTCATATCACATCACCTGGAAAGTGTACCTGACAAAGCAGGGTTTGTGTCCGGCCGTTTCCAAACGTTCACATTTAATGACACAGAGGGGCTCGTGCAGCACCCGTACAGATCTTCCTGATGTGTGAGTGGAGTGGTATGGACGTACCAACTAGCAGGGCCTCTCTCTCAGACTGGACAGGACTGGACAGGCTCTTCTCTGGTGCACCCTCCTTCTCCTGACTGCAGGACACCACCGACGGCACTGGGGAATCCTGCACACACATACACACACGCACACACACATGCATAAACACACAGCTGATGGCAAAATCAAACAAAACATTGTCTGTACAACCTCTGATACCCGTTAAACTGTTTATTCAGAAACAGAAAGATAAAAGAGATGGAATGACAGAGGGCATATAGCTGACTGCAATGATCAAATATGTTGTTTACTGTGCACTTCTGACACGAGAAAGGTACTGCAGACAAGGACACAAATGTGTATGCTTCAGTGTGAGTGTTGTTTTCTATTATGTGGGCAAAGCCCTACAACAGCCAAGCTTGCTTGCTCTACCACAAGGTCTCTACAGGGTTTACATAACCAGATCATTCCTGTGCAAGTCTGTGTGCGTGGGCATAGATCTTTCCTAACCAGTGATCTACATTGGGCTGTGTCATGTTCCAGGAAGAAGTTAGAGAATAGGTGAGAAAAGTGGAGAAATGGAGCAGGGAGAGAGCAAGAAAGTGAGTAAGAAAGAGCTGGAGCAAGAGAGAGCCACTCCGAACAGAAGGATGGGGAGTCCACAGACCATTTCCACTTACACTGGTTTGATTAGCACTCTCCTCGCTCCCTCTGTCATCTCTCGGTGACGTCTCCAGCTACAGTCAATTAGAAACATGAGAGGAGCCGTCAATAAGAAACGTCACACCCTAATGCATCCAGACACACACACACAAACATACACACACCACTCTCCTGCGGGCTGCGGAGCCGCTTAGAAAACGAAGAAAAAAGGAGTTCAAGAAGTCACCAGAGATTAAACGCAAGGCGTGACGTGGGGACACTCGTGCCCGGTTGGACTTTTGAAAACCATTTCCTGAATGCCCAGCTAGCGTCTGAGAGCACGTGTCTCCTGTCTCCACCGAGCGGAAGTCGAAATAATTGACTGTCCGAACTGTCTCCGAAGGACAATCTTTATCATTAAAGCCTTCGCTCCGAAAAACTAACAAAAAGGAGGCTCATCTTTATTTCACGACTCCCACGCACAGCCAGCATGAAAGATTCATGAAGGAATGGCTGTTTGTAGACAGTTCATTACAGTGGTAAAGACAGGCTGCTAGAGTGGTTGTAGAGGCAGAGGTGGAAGGGGAGAATGGAGTGCTGTAGTGATGAGATTCTGCATTAATGAGCTGAGCTGAGATTATGCCTAGTGATGTCGTGGTGACGGTCTGGTGACATCCAGGACAATGGGGGGGGGGGGGGGAGGTTATGGACAACATGGCTACACACACACATACACCATCACTCTACAATGGCCACACATTTACAGAGAAATGTCTCTTCCAATTTGATTTTGCTTTCTTGTATTAATAAGACTGTCTAGAGTGATTCATTTATGAGCCTATGGATGGATTTAATTACCATATTTCCCATGAATCACTGCTGAGCCGACACATTTCACAGCCAAGTGACATTCTAATCAACGGCATCACCATTAAACCTGATATTGACAACTCTGTCACTCTCTCTGAGGTGAATTAATAATCCAGTCAGCAGGTCTGGATGCACCGTCACCAAACTCTATCAACGCCGCTCCCCGCCCACGACCAGCCAAGCAGGTGTACCGCGGCACGGACCGGAAAACGAGCAAATGTGGAGCATGCTTCATTTGACTGCTTCATGTCAGTATTATCTTGATCCAATTAATTTGTTGACTGAACCAGAAGCTACTGTTCCTGTTAACCCTTTCTTGATTCATTATCAGACTTAGCCCAAGTAACCACAAGTAACACCAAACTCCTCTGCAACTTGCTGGTAAAATAAGATATTATTCCTGGGCTGTGTATGGGAGTTCCAGGAATACAACAGTTCTGGCTGCTTACTTGAATGATTGCTGGACCTGATGTTAGTTTCCTCCAGGATCACAAATTACTCTTATTGAGAGACTTGTTGCTCTTTTTGGTTAGTTGTAACTGATTTAAAATTCTTGCACTCGCTGTGAAATATATTATTGTTGCTTGCTTTTCTACACGTACACTCTTGCACTTTTTGAGGTTCATGTTGTTTAATTGTAACTTGCTTAACTACATGCTCTTGTGGTTCTGGCCTTTCAAGCTTATTTGTTTTTTCACAATGTATGCTCATGTTTTGGCTACCCGCAATGTTTGGGGCTATCTCGTTGTTATGATCAGTGACCTATGCACTTTTGTAAAGCTCTCTCTTGGAAGTCGCTTTCAACATGCTGGTCTAAAATGTGTGTTTACAGTGAACTTGCTTCAGTGAGTCCTGTTAGTGCTGCCTTCTATAGCCAGTGGGTAAAGTAGAGCTCAAGGCTGGTGTAGAGAGTGTGAGAGGCTAACTGCATGGATGTAGCCTGGGGTGTAGCATCCTAGCTAGCCTCTGAGCAGCTCCACTAGTCTTTATTAGAGTCCAGACCAGCAGCAGGGGGCATGGCTCACAGGGAGAATGGACCTCTAGACCTCAGTACCAGCTGAGGAGAAGAGGGAGGGAGGGAGGGGTGAGAGAGGGAGGGTGAGAGAGGGAGGGTGAGAGGTAGGACAAAACAGTGAGAGGGAAGGAGAGAGGGAGGGTGAGAGGTAAGAAGAGACAGTGAGGGTGAGAGAGGGATAGGCAGAGAGAGGGAGGGATGGAGAGTAAGAGGATGAGAGAGGGAGGGTGCGTGAGAGAGGGAGAGACAGAGAGAGAGGGAGATGGGAGTGGAGAGGGGGTAGTATAGTGGCAGGGTAGGGATACATTCTGACTGGTACAGCATGATGAGCATTTAAATGACCCACTCTAATATTGCATCTCAACTCACCTTTTTCTTTCTGTGACATTTTTATTGACCTGTTATCTCTACCACAGAATGTGGGAGTGTGAGTGGAATCAGGAACAAATTATTTTAAATGATTTTCTAAAGAAACTGGATAGTATAATACGGCCCAGTCTGGCCCAGTCTGGGCTGCAGTATCTGATAAATTATGTCCACAATGTTCTTGAAACTCATTTTAAACTAATTTAATTCTAATTACAGCACAAATCAGATAGGGTGATTCCAATTCAAACCCGGAGAGTCTCGCCAGTGATTTCCAGGACACACACAGAGTTCTCTCTAGACTGGGAGCCTTCATCCTCACCTTCCTCTTCCTCAGTCCCAAATAGACTGTGTTAGTGTATGTATGTATGTGTAAGAATGTGTGTATGTGAGTTAGTGTGTGTGTGTGTGTGTGCTACTGACCTGCAGAGTGTGTGTCGTCTGCAGGTTCTGCACTGCTTCCTTCAGACTCTGGACCTGAGTGTCCAGCAGCTGTTTGTCCTCCAGGCTCTTCTCCAGCTCCGCCTCCCTCTGCTTCAGCTCCTCCCTCATGTTCAGCAGTTGCTGCAGACAGACGCCAGACCAGCAGGTCAGCCAGGAACGGCAGCTTCTGATGCTAACCCTGATGCTGCTGCCATAGAGGACCACTAGCCTCATGTGCTAACATCATCTCAGCTGTGCTGTTGCTACAGACCCCAAGTAGGGAAAGCCTTGTACTGTAGAGACTCCCTGCAAATATTACTATTCAATACACAGACTAGACAGACTTAAATTACAGGCTGACAATATTTCATTAAATATTGAAGGTACCACAGGATAACACAGTTTAGCACAAGGCAATAGGAGCTTTTCTATCTTGTGTTCATAAACATGTCACCACCAGTTAGCATGTTGGAGATGGAATTATCTGCTGTCTATTAAGTTGAGCTAAGATAACAGACTCTTCTCCTCAAAACAAAATGTTCCTTCTTTAATTAACTTCAGTAACTACTGGCAACACCAGGCTATTTAACAACCCATCAGGTGATGCTGGAACAAGATTTAGCGCCTCAAGAACTGTTTACTTTTTGCTAACTTTTTGCCTAGAGTAGATATGTTTTAAACCCCTACAGCTACACAGAATTCACAGAATACTTTTCTCTGTCTGCGACAGTTTTGTTGTGATCCACACGTGAGAGGGTGTGTGTGCTACCTTCTGCATGCCCTGCAGAGCCTGCTGTAGGAAGCTGAGCTGTTGGGAGTGTGTGCTGTCCTCTTCACTCCTGATTGGCTGGTTCTTGCCCTGTTCCTGTTTCAGCAGCTCCACCTCGTTCCTGTAGGCGTCCAGCTGGCAGCGCAGAGAGTCGTTCTCCTCCTTCAGAGCCTCCACCTGGGACACTGCTCCTGAGAGAGGGGGGAGGGAGGGAGAGGAGAGAGGAGGCAGAAGAGGGAGGGATGGAAGAGGAATGAGGAGAGAGAGGTAGAGAGGGAGGGAGAGAGAGAGGCAGGGAAAAATACATGGAGGAGGGAGGAGAGGGACATTAGAGGAGGAGAAGAGGGACAAGGGAGAGAAAGAAGTGGTAGAAGAGAGAGATAGAAAGACAGAGAGACAACGAGAGAGAATATGAAATTGATCCCAACCATGGTGTCAATAGAGTAACGACAGCCGGACAAAAAGTGTGCTAATGATCAGAGGATGTACCATATCTTTCTGAGAGGTTTTTGGACATGTCCTCTTGAACACAGAGGAGAGCGTGAGTGTGTGATAGGAGACCTGCTCAGCACATCTCTTCTGGAACAATCTTTGTTCTTCAAAGCCGTCTGAGGGAACGTGTGTGTGTGATGTTGATGAAAGTATGCTTGAGTGACCGAGCTGGGGAGATAAGGCCTGAGTGTCTGGGTGGGTGTCTGTTTAGACATATCACGCACACACACACACGCACACACACACACACACACACACACACACACACACACACACACACACACACACACACACACACACACACACACACACACAAGAGCGCAGCCTGTACCGTTTCCCTGAGAGGTAGACATTTAGCCGTTAGCATTGATTCGCTTTTAAAGACAGAAACAAAGTGTTTGAAGACGGCAGTGGCAGTACAGGTGTTCCTCTTCAAGCCTGCCAATTGGTTCAATAATCTTTCTTAGAATGTCTGTCATTCTGAGTGGAATCACAGACTCACGTGGCCCACCCACCTGCTCTACCGTTCTTTTTCAGGTTGACATCAAATATTATGACAGGCCCTTGACAGTGATGCTTATCATTGTTTTCTAATAACCAAGGTCACACATGAGAGGAGGGAAGAACCACAAACCTGGCAGGAATAGAATTATATTTGCATATATCTACACACTAATTAGGGAGGCTGTCTGCAAACTTTTATCTTAACGATTATAAAACGATACAAATGTTTCATCAAAAAACAAACTGATTAGATGAGAGAGGTGATGTTGGCAGCAGCATCTCTACCCGGGCTCTCTGCTGTAGAGAGAAGCAGTAAGACCCCTGAATTCCCAGGTGAATATTATGGGCTGTTTGAATATTATGGGCTGTTTGAAGGTGTTTAGCATCAGTATTTCTGTTGGTTCAGCAGACCTGAACAGGCACCTTTGAGCAAGCAAGGTCCTAATGGCCCTTCAGTGGTCCCCAGAACAGCCCTGAGGAAGCTGGAGGAGCAGCTGGCACACACACACACAGGCACACACACAGGCACACACACAGGCACACACACACAGCTGTGAGTGTCAGTATTTAGAGGGGCAGGCCAGAGGGGAGCAATGCCCAACGTAAACACAGCAGTTCATTCATGGTGTCAGCTGCATGCTGTTAGATAGCTGGGCGTGGCTCTCAGTCTCTTGCTCCAGGGGTCATAACTGGAGTTTCAGGAAGAGGACAGATGTCTCCCTCTGTCATTTCAGAAACATTATGTTTCTTTTCAATGATGAATTATGACCCTTAGTGGCACTAATGTGTACCATACTGTGTATGGTGTGTTTCTGTACTGTTTTGAACTACATCTCGTCTGCAGCTGGGGGAGTGTATAGAGAGTGTGGGTTGTGCATGTTCTGGCTGTGTGTGTGTGTGTACCTGAGTGGTCCGAGTCCTTGCTGTCGGGGGCGTGTGTGTCCTCCATGTCATCGTCAGACATCTCCATCTCCTCCTCTCGTCTGATCCCCATGAGCTCCTCGTTGTGCATGTTTCTGACCTCCTGGAACACACAGCACAGACGGCTCATCATCGCCCTAGGAACCCTGGGTAATGTAGGCCTCTGGGAGATCCCCTCTGAAGACAGGCCACTGGTCCGCTCAACATTTCTGGGAAGGGTTTCAGACGGCTGGTGGTGGAGCTGTAGGGAGCTCCACACAGAGCAATCCTGGACTCCCCCCACCACCCCCCCCCCCCCCCCCACCCCGGTAATGGCGATGTAGACAGTGGTGCCGTGCGTGTCGTGACAATGTCCCATGGAACAGAGTGAAAGACACATAGATCGGTGTTTCTCATTGAAGTTTCAACTGGAATATGCCAGTTGTGTGTGTGCGTGCCCACTGTGCTGATGCCTGTCCACATCTTCCTCTGTGGTCTGAGTGCACAGTTGGTTTGCTCAGCAGTGTTACTCCTCCGAGTGCCTTGGCTGATCAGTGTCTGATTGAAGAACACCCGGCCAGCCAGCAGGGGGCAGCTCCTGCTGTAGACGCATGGGGGGCAGACATCTGGCCGGGAGTGATGTGTGTGTGTTATTTTGCCAGGGCTGCTCAATGGCTAATTGACAGAGGGTGCCAAGGACAATCAGTCATGCTCTACCATCTCTCTCTCTCTTTTTCTCTCTCTCTCTCTACCACACACACACACACACACACTGACAAAATACTATAGGTTTGCAGAGAGTGATGATTAATATGTGTGTCTCTAGTATGAACACACACTCAGAATGCCAGGGGAGAAAAAGTGTCCCCAGCAGCAAACACCAGTCTTGGAGTAAACATGCCTGGTGTCTTCATCACCAGATGCTGCTGGCCATCCAGAGGTCAAACAGGTAGTCTGAACACAAACACATCCATCTGGCGTCTTTCTCTTTCTCTGTGTCTCTCACACACACACAAACTCAAACACAGACACACACTGCTCATTGTGAGAATGTAAATATCCAGTGGATGATGCTGGAGGGAGAAAGACAGCTGTAGTTTGATCCTGTCTCAAGTGTTTCACTCTCATCTCCAGCCCCAAGACACACGCTGCTCTCAAACCCCACTTACATTTACATTTAGCAGACGCTCTTATCCAGAGCGACTTACAGTAAGTACAGGGACATTCCCCCCGAAGCAAGTAGGGTGAAGTGCCTTGCCCAAGGACACAACGTCATTTGTCACGGCTATGAATCGAACTGGCAACCTTCAGATTACTAGCCCAACTCCCTCACCACTCAGCCATCTGACTCCCTTCTTCTGACTCCCACGCACTTCTGACTCCCACTTCATGTTGAACAGAAACAACTGACGTCTTCCTGTCAGCTGACTTCCTCTCTACAGGCTGTAGCTGCTAGCCTGCCGGTGCCATGGCGACCAGGCTTCAGTCATGGGCTATAAGTCAACAACTCAACTGAGCTGGAGGTGTGTGTGGAGACTTTTCCCTTCAGCTGTGTGGGACTCCCCAGCCTATCAGAGTCCAGCAGGCTGCAGGAGTCTGAGAGAGCTGAGGTAAAGACTCTGGATCAGCAGCTCTGGTTCACTCTGACTCGACCTGTCGGCCCTGCTGTCACCCTGCTGTCTGCCAGCACCCTGGCTCCAAAACCAGGCTCTGTACTCACACACACATATGCGCATACAGACACACAGAAAACAATCACATCACTGCCTAATCCCTCTGGGTGTTAGACGGTCATAATCTTGAACTCCTTTCAATCTATTTCCCCCACCAGCATGTGTGCTTCTAGCGTCTGCCAGGAGGCCTGTTTTCTTCCCTGCTGAGTCACAGTGGACTGGAGCCAGACTCCCTGGGGGGGGGGGGGGGCACTTCAGGGGTGGACGGATTGGTGGATGGAGGGGTGGATGAAGGGGTGGGTAGAGGAGTACATAATGTAGATTTAGAAGGATGGATAACATGACTAGATAAGTGAGCAGACAGATGGGGGGATACGTGGAAAAAGGACAGATGAATGGATGGAAGGAGTGATAGATGAATACATGAACGGATGGATAACAGATGTGAGTGGTGAGATACAGCATGTTCCTGTGAAACTCTGGCAGACTTACGTGGCTGCTGTAAACATGAGGACACACAAACAGATACACACACACACGCAGAGACTAACACAGAACAAAACACAGACACACACGAGAGTAGAGTAGGGGAAAAAAGCAGAATAAAACCCAGCATGTCCTTGAGGGTCCTCATTAACACCTCCCTGAAGAGAGAAAGAGGAGGAATGAAAGACGGACAGACAGAGGAGGGAAAGAAATCAACTCTGCTCCAGTGACTAGACCGTTTATACAGACTCAAACAGGAGGACAGATTGCTCACGTGATTGGACACAGGTCACAGGTCACGTCACAGACAAGGGCCATGTTAGGAGACCAGAGGAACATGCTCATATACACCAGCCCACTAGACTGTTCAGTTCTCCTCCCAGAGTGTCTTAGAATGCCACAGCTCTATTCCTGGTGTCATTATGTTTGATAGTTCTAGAGGGGGTTGTGCAGTACGGGGACATGAGTGTTCACACACAACAGATAAGCAAAAGTGGGGATTCTTATATCCACACCGTGCCAAATGAGTCACAAACGTGTGTGTGTGTGTGTGTGTGTGTGCTGCACGTTAAAAGATTAGCATGGTCATGGCCTGCAGCCTTTTAAACACGCTTCACCAACACACACCGTGCACAGCTCATCTACTTGGTTGAGATGAACATCTCTGAGTGAAAGAAAACTAAACTCCCCTGATAATCCATGGCAAATGTCTCCGTGTGGCTTGGAGACAGAGGCTGAGATTAGGTTGTTAATTACACACAGGCACCATCATACATCTCTCAAACATCCAACTTACCGATTTGTGGGGAGAAAAAAATACTGCAGCCCACACATGAAAAGCCTCCATTAAGAAACAGTGTTTACGGTAATTACTGTGTCACATTAAAAATAATGAACAAAACCAAGAACACATTTAGCTAGTTTCTTACATTAATGAACAGTCAAGCAAGAGATGGATGATCCCAATTTAACAGCCAAAACAACATTGAGATCAATCATTAGCGAATGTTTTAGTCCACACAGCCTGAGAGTGATGTACAGTTGGGTGTGTTTGTGTAAGGTGGTAAAAGGATGGTTCTGCAGTTACCTGTTCTGTTCCTGGCAGCCTTATGAGACTGAACACTCACCCAGCGGGTCTCCAGAGGAGAGAGAGGGGCGAGAGGCCGGGACCTGGGCCTGAGAGGAGCTCCCTCTCTGGGGTGAACTGAAAACGGGAGCCTGGGTGTAGCCTAGCCTAGCTTTGTGCCTAACACTGAGGCTGTCTCTGTGCCTGACCTCACTAGCCGAGCACTTACTGTACCTTAGTGTTTCAGTCTAAGACTAGTTTCGCAAATGCGTGTCTTTGGTTTGTAGTCTCTTAAAACCAAAATGCTACCTAATGAAAAGATTGAGTTGTCGCTAAGACAACACTGAACTTCACAACCAGTGAGTGGAAGAGGATGATGAGGGTTCACATCAGCAGCAGAATCATGTTGAGACTATCCCTAAATAAAGATGATATGAACTTCAGAGATAGAACAGTAAATAAAAAAAGGCAGAAAGCACCAACCTCAGCTTGTTTGCGCCACACATCCAGATTCTTGCGTTGAGCTTTGGAGAAATGGTCCCATGCCTTTTGTTTGGAAGCAGCGTGGAATACAGACACAATCTGCTCAACTGTGGAGGGACGCAGGGGCCAGTGACCGTCCAGAGAGGGAAAGAGAGAGAGAAAGAGAGGTAGAGAGAGATCAAGAGTGAGACAGAGAAAGAAAGAAGGCGGTGGGGAGGAGCAGATTGAGAAAGTGGAATCAGGTAAGAAAAAAATAAAAATAAAAAATAAGGTAAAGGCAAAAAGTGTCAACAGCTCTGGGTCACACGCACGCGCGCGCGCGCGCGCACGCGCACGCGCACACGCACACGCACACGCACACGCACACACACACACACACACACAGAAATAAACCACACCCGTGTCTGTAAGATGATTAAACCTATGTGAAGGGAGACCCAGAAAAGGAGACATTGTCATAGTTGTGCACGTTGCACGTTGACTTCCCAAATATGTTGACATGACGCCCCGCTAAATAATTGGTTGTTACAATACTCACATGAATCCATGTAGAATGTAGTACCACAGTGTCATACCCACAGACACTGTACATTAGGTTGTATCAACTATACTCCTACCAAGGTCCAGTTCCTTATTACGGTAATGCATCCTTGAAAACTACCATCAACAACGACTGACATGGACACACACCTCCTCTATAACTGCGGTAACGTAGATATTCTACAATAATAGCCAGCACACAGTGCCGCCATTCATATATCTGTGATGCTAGTGGACAGTGGTGCAGAGTGTGTGAGACTGTGAGAGGGTTCTGTTGATTCTCCCTACTCAGCGGTCTATTGTTGTCTATGAGAGGATGTGTCTCCGTGGGGGGTCTCTCTCTGGATGCCCCCGGTAGGGAGTCAATACCAGCACCAGAGTTGTGGACTTGGCAGAGGGACTGAAGGTGGGTCTCTGGGAGGTTGGAGGGTGAGGACTGTGTCCAGATCAATAGTGGCTTTTCAGAACTCTGTAATTTGATGGAGGGGAATCGATGAGGAAAGGCAGAGGAGAAAGGAGCGAGTGCAAGGTTGTGGCCGAACGTTTACATGTGTGAGAGAAAACAATTAGATAAAAACTTCCAACCAGCTACCACAATCTGTATATAGAGCAGTATGCATGCAGAGTCTAGATATCTGGATGCTAGCAGAGTCTATAGAGCTGGATGCTAGCAGAGACTGTTTATAAAGCTAAATGCTAGCAGTCTGTCTCCAGCTAGCATTGTTATCAGTGTGGCCTCAGGGTCTATATTCTCCCATCCTTTCTAAATTAACTGAGAGTCATGACGGTTCATCTCCACGATGAGATATGCAGTCAGGCTCACCCGACATGATGGACACTGATCCACACCCACCTGTGGAATGATGCCATGTCCTGTAAAGATCATTTTGAAATATGAGCAAGGCGTTTCATTGGCTGCTAAATCCTTCCAGGTTCTACCAGAGGAGATTTCTGCTGCCAGACATTCATCAATAGGGCTGATTCGAATAACCTGTTTCAGAGCAGGAACAATGTTAGGGGTCTTATTCCAGGTGACAACCAGAGAATGCCAGCAGCAGGGCTTGGTGAGACTGCATGAGGAGACAGAGGGAGAGAGAGCATGGGGAGACAGAGGGAGAGAGAGCATGGGGAGACAGAGGGAGAGAGAGCATGGGGAGACAGAGGGAGAGAGAGCATGGGGAGACAGAGGGAGAGAGAGCATGGGGAGACAGAGGGAGAGAGAGCATGGGGAGACAGAGGGAGAGAGAGCATGGGGAGACAGAGGGAGAGAGAGCATGGGGAGACAGAGGGAGAGAGAGCATGGGGAGACAGAGGGAGAGAGAGCATGGGGAGGCCTGCATGCAGCTGTGAGGAGCCGTGGAGAATATGGATGGATCTTTTGTACTGAAAACTACCTTGTTGGAACCCAATTTCTGTGTTGACATTTGGAACCGCCGAGACAAACATAAATTCATAAATAGAAATACGTGTTGTGTCGTATTGGTGGCCTGTCTGAGTGGAAGAGAAAGAAGGAGAGCGAGAGAAAAGACAAGGACCTTCCTGGCCTTTCTTCTTCTCCGTGGCTCACCAAATTGATACACACAAGCTCAATTTGCATACAGTCCTACCATTTAAAATATGAACAACATGCTATAGCATGAGGTCACGCCGCCCTTGGCTGAACTCAGTGTAGTGAGGCTGAATCCGGACTGTCAAAGGTTGGTCGGGTCAGCTGTAGGCTGAAGCCTTTGGCTTCTTTCTTTCATCAATATTTCAACATAAAAGCATCTATTTCCTTCAGCTCCAGTTGGTCCAATGAAGACAAAGGTGAAGGGGGGGGGGTACTTACTGTGGCTAATTTGGTCTCTAAAGCAGGTTGTCTTGTGGGTCAGCTGCCATCTGGGTTGAAGTCAACTACAGGAGTTTATGCTCTGAACCCTCCAAGGGATCTGGGGTCTCCAACCCCCCCTAGTGGTACCTCCAACCCCCCCTAGTGGTACCTCCAACCCCCCCTAGTGGTACCTCCAACCCCCCCTAGTGGTACCTCCAACCCCCCCTAGTGGTACCTCCAACCCCCCCTAGTGGTACCTCCAACCCCCCCTAGTGGTACCTCCAACCCCCCCTAGTGGTACCTCCAACCCCCCCTAGTGGTACCTCCAACCCCCCCTAGTGGTACCTCCAACCCCCCCTAGTGGTACCTCCAACCCCCCCTAGTGGTACCTCCAAGACCGGCCACCCCTGGGTGTGGCTCTCTTACCGTGGGGAACTGATGACAAGCAGGCTAGTGAAATGAGGACCGTTGCAGCCAACTTACCTTTGTTTACCCCAGACACAATGTCCTCTCACAGAGCACAATTGTTTGCTAGTCGATTTTGTTTGAGACAGTTTGAGAAAGGGTATGTGAGATCCAGAGAGAGAGAGAGAGAGAGAGATAGAAAGAGATAAAGAGAAAGGAACAGAGATAGAAATGGAGGCTGTTTCATAATCTGCTGGTGTGTGCTTGAGTGTGTGCTGAGGGCTAACAGCTCGGGGAGGCACTCACATTGAGCCAGGATGCCGGCCAGGGCGGTCTTGAACTTGTCCTTGGCCTCCTCCATCTCCTTCTCGTGGGCAGCCTTCTCAGTCATCAGCCGGCGGATGTGGCTGTTGGACAGCTGGATCATGGAGTAGAAGTTGTTGGCGTTCCTCCGGTTCACCTCGCCTCGCTCCACCCAGGTGAGCAGCACGCGCACCGCCTCCGCAAACTTGCTGTCGTCTAGGAGGAGGAAGTTGAGTTGGGGGCAGTGAGTGAGTTAATTTCCCTCGTGTCGAGATTGCAAAGCTACTGTCAAGTTTTCATGGCTGGAGGATGTACTGGGGAGCTAGTGTACATTTTAAAAGAGACATCGTTAGCAGGGCCCAGGGCCTTAGTATCTTCAGCCAGCAACAGTGAGTGCTGCATGAGGACAAACCCCACAGCCTGCCAGCCTTTGCTAGCAGAGTAGAAGCTGTTTAGCATTATTCATGCTCTGGTTGGATGATAAGGTGATGTCGAGAGACAAGATTGGTATTGATTTCCATTGCTGAAGACACAATGAGATGCCCTTCCTGTTGTTGTCATGTTATGCCTGAACAAACGCATACACACAGACATTGTCCCCATACACATGCAGGTATACATGCACACACACGTGCACAAACAAATGCGCACATACACACACTGAACTGCTGGAGGGCTTTTCATGTATTTAAGACACGTCCTGCAGATGTCCAAACACACACACCAACCCCCTGTGCGCTCATTTGCATGAATGATCCATCACAGCTGAGAGATTGAATCAAGGTGTCATCACTGTAACTCCCTGGGGTTCTGTTCAGTCTTTCTAGAAGGATCCAGCTCCCCAGGTTCTCCCCAGCCCCCAGAGGAGCCCAGCCCCAACAGGTCCATTATTAACAGAGTACCTCCAGCTATATTAATGCTGCTCAGTCACTGACAAAGGCCTCGCTCCACACAGTTTCATATCTGTTCCAAATGAGCGTTGAGATGTGAACTAATAACCTCCACATGCATCTAGATAAACGTTACTGCAAGAGTGTCTGTGAGCCCCTATCAACCATCACCCACAGAGATGTGAAAATGAACAGTCATAAATAAACACTCATCCCGCTGTCTGGGCATTGGAGTAACCAACAGTCAGTGCAGACCCAAACAAGTCCCTCCCTCCCTCCCTCCCTCCCTCCCTCCCTCCCTCCCTCCCTCCCTCCCTCCCTCCCTCCCTCCCTCCCTCCCTCCCTCCCTCCCTCCCTCCCTCCCTCCCTCCCTCCCTCCCTCCCTCCCTCCCTCCCTCCCTCCCTCCCTCCCTCCCTCCCTCCCTCTCTCCCTCTCTCTCTCAGCTCACGCCCACAGACAGAAGCAGCAGTCCATCCCAGGCAGACAGGTAGCAGATGGAGCTCTTCACTTGACAGCTACTTTAAATCCACAGAGGCACATTCACACTTACATTCAGAGTCATCAGATGTCTATAGACAACATCACCCTCCTCTGTGGCAGGAGAATACCTCACGCAAAACACAGGAGAGGAGAAGAGCTGTGTGTGTGTGTGTGTGTGTGCGTGTGTGATCAGCCACCTTTGATCTTGTCCCCCAGCTGGCTGCACTCGTGCTCAGAGTAGTGAACGATGGGGGGAGGGGAGGGGGGTCGGAGGAGGTCCTCCTCCATCCTCCTCCGGTGTCTCTCCTCTCGGGCCAGCATGCGCTGGTGACACTCCCACTCATACAGGTCGTCTCTGGCCTGGGCAAAGTCCACATGGAGCCGGCCTGTGTCCTTCTTGTCAGTACTGGAGCCCAGACGGATACGGTAGCCTGGGGGGAGGAGAGGAAATGACATGGAGAAGGCAGGGGAGGAGGAGAGCAGGGGAAAGTGGGGGCGAGGAGAGGAGGGGATAAAAAAGGAGGGGAGAAGGATTAGGTGAACAGTAGTCATGAGAGAGGGAACAGAGACCCTCAGAAGAAAACAGAGTCAGAAGAGTCGTCTAGTTATGGAACAACAGGCTGCTAAGAGGAAGTTAAGGATCACATTTAGGCCAGCGTTCTCTCTCTCCAGATGTACATCTGTCTCCAACTCTCTCCAGACGTACATCTCTCTCCAACTCTCTCTAAATCTCTCTCTCCAGATGTACATCTCTCTCCAACTCTAAATCTCTCTCCAGACGTACATCTCTCTCCCCCCCTCCATCTTCTCTATGACATAAGTGTCAGACACCTGCATCATTTAGGCTAAACTAATCTGTCTATCTAGCTGTCTCTCCATCCATAAGTCTCTCCCTCTCTCTTTCTCTGTCTGTCTAAAGTAGCCTTGGGGCTTCAGAGTAGACACCCTGTCTCTCTGCATGCTGGTACACAGAGGACACTGAGGAAGCTGCCTGCTGCTCCAGTGAAACAGCTGTCAAACCCTGATAATGCTCTAAACACTGAACAGGAATGTACACTGGACTTGTTTGACACTAATACGAATACTGGATTGGCTTACATGAAAACATGTCTTGCCGTATATTGGGTCTACATTCACACACAATAATGGCCAGAGAATACTGTTCCATATATCTGCTCTGCCAAACAAAACAAAACAAAACAAAAATAACAACAACATAAAAAAGGAATTATTGTGGCCGTGCAATTTACAGTTCTTCCATCTGCTCTGTGCTTGAGGCTCACAGTCTGGTTAAATATTTCATGTGTTGAGTTGTGCTCTGTGCTGTGTTTGTGACTGTGTGACTATTTGTGAGTGTCTGACTGTGGGGTTGTGTGACTGTATTTGTAACTCTGTGCTGTGTTTGTGACTGTGTGACAGTGGGGTTGTGTGGCTGCTAGACTGATGGGTGTGGGAAATGAATAACATTATTTATGGCCAAGCCGCACAGCTCTGGCTTCAGGACAAGATATATGGAGCAGAGTTCCAGGCTCACCAGAGGGAAGAACTGGACCAAGTCGCAGGGGACCAAAAACACACAGTCCCACGCACATTCAAGTGTGCACCCACACAGTAAATAATTCAGAGGGTATTATTGGAAGGGCCCGAGCTTTAAATGTATTTGGTGAGACAGGGATATATGTCCTCCAGTTTGCATACAGAGAGACGTTTAAGATGGCTGGGTCGACTGGCTGGGAAATCGAGATAAGATGCTGGTGTCACATGACTGGTCAAGAAGCTCTCTCCTCTTGGTGATTCATGCTCTCCCTAGTAAGGATCTCTAACTGGAGAGGACATTGATCCTAACACACATCTCCTCATTGTCTTCTAAAGAGAAGGTCTCAACCTGGAGAAGAAAATACCTTCTCTCTTCCAGAGTCTCTCTGAACATCAAAGACCCTAGCGCTGAACTACAAGTTCCAGTTCCAAAGTGTTGGGGAGGACAGTTGTCAAGACAGGAACTCACCAGACAGGAAGAGAGCCTTGTCCACCGTGAACTCCTCGGCGAATCGGATGTGGCAGAAGTTCTTCTTGCTCTTGCGGATGGCGATGATTTCACCACACTGGCCGAACACCTCCACGATGAGCTGCTCGGTGGAGTTCTCTGGCAGGCCGCCCACGAACACCGTCTTACAGCCAGGAGGGCGCTCCCTGGTGGCGGGAGGGGGAAGGTCTGGGCAGCATGAGGAGGGAAAGGAGCCACAAACGGATGTATTAATTGGCGGAATGAGTCACTACAGGAGTGATTTAGGATGAGGACAGATATCAACACAGACCTTTTATACACTAGGCCTATATTGTACACTAACACCACACTGTGAGATCACTTTGGGAACCTACTATTGAACCTAAATGCATATTTTACCAGTGTATATTGTCCTATTTATTTCAATAAGATAGAAGTGATTTGCTTTTAATTTTATGAAATATTATTCAGAGGCTTCATGCGGAGATCAATTAAAATACCTCATCTAGAACATTAGCTCTGAAAACCATGGCCACAAAATAATAAGCTTTATAGATCTGCAGTGGTCATATTGGCAAAATGATTGGATAACTTTGAAACTATTCACGTGAAACTGATCCATTAATACAAATGAATTCTCACCGCCCTGAAAAGTAGCTGATCTCATGCACAGATGGTGCATGACAGACCAGACTAGTCCAACACAGATGAATGTGAACTGATCTGCTATAGATCAGGCCCCTTGTTCCCCAAAATGGGATTAGCCATGTCTATATGGACAGAATGAGGTAATCAATGGAACACTGATCTGGTGCATGTCGGGATTACCTTCTGGGCCCCGGAATCCCAGGCACCTTCAACTCACTCTACGCTCAAATCCAAATGACATGGGGTTGACATCAAGTTAATGAGCAGTGACCTATTTAAAGATAACGATTTGCTACATGTAACCTTTGAGTTAAAGGGGTCTGCTAGGGGATACGATAGGTCCATGTCATGAATACACACTCACACACACCCTATCAGTACAAAAATGTCATAGGCACACAAACACCTGTGTATTTACGAAGGAGAGAGAGAGCTACATCAGATTGTGCTGAAGTATATGTTCGGTGAACAGCAAAAGAAAAGAGCCTAAAAAAGTTATTTCTGATTTGACAATCTGACAATGGAGTTGGCTCTGAGAGTCCACAGACAGAGAGAAGTTGGTATTAAAGGGAAGGTCTGGTGAGACACCAATTTACACTGGCTGAAAAACTTAGGTCAGGAGAGACTACAACAGACTTCCAGAGGACACAGTTTTAACAGAGCATTTGGGGTTGGGAGGGATAGAGTAATAAAGGGACATTTCAAGGTTATTAGACTTACTGGGGTTGGGAGGGATAGTGTAGCAAAGGGACATTTCAAGGTTATTAGACTTACTGGGGTTGGGAGGGATAATGTAGCAAAGGAACATGTCAAGGTTATTAGACTTACTGGGGTTGGGGGGGAACAGGGTGCAGGTCTTGCAGTGGATGATCTCCTTGATAACGGGCACGTCTTGGGAGAGGGGCGGGGGCACCATGCCCAGGCCGGGCATCATGGGGTTCATGGGGGCGATGCCCGTCATCATGCCAAGGCTCGGGTCAAAATCTGACGGGCAAACAGGAACACACGGATGAGAATGCTGCAAGACACAACATCATGGCCACAAGTACACACTGGAGGAAACTCTTCCTGAGGCAAACCTTCTGCTAGACATCAAAGACAACACACTAGCTTCTTCAACCATGTTTCATTGTCTATTTCCTCCCTCACCACAATGTGATGTTTCTGTCAACAGCAGAGCCAAAAAACTGCCTGTAAATACCCGAGCACATGCTCTCATGAATAAAGGAACAAACAAACTTCTTGCATATTAAAAGGGGCAACAAAGGCGTCAGTTGGCCTGCCTCTCCTCTCTCCAGCTGCCTGCACGACCTCTGATCCGGAATATGTTGTTCTTAGTCACAAAGACCGAGTTGGATCTCGCTAGAGGACAGAAAACAGACACGCTTTTGTTCTCTGGTACTGATTTAGACTGCAGGTGGATTCCAGAATCAAGGCTTTTTGAAATGGAAATGACATTGCCTTCTTCCATGAGTCTACTGCACCTGTTGAAGACTGTGGACCTTAAAGAGAGCCTAAACTGCGTGTGTCTGTGTGTGTCTCTCTTTCTGTGCATGTGTGTATGTGGGCATAGGTACTGCCTTTCTGTTCATGAACACAAATAAACTCTATGGACCACAAAAACCGTGACAGTGACAAAACTGAACAAAAAACTAAAACTGAACAAAAAGCCTTATCCAGATTTACTCAATAGCAGTGCAGGGCAACATTTCTATTGTGAGTGAGATAAATATACTTTAAAAAGAACCACTTCCAGTGAGCTGAGATGCTCAAATGACCCTCTCAGGAAATGCTTCATTTTGCCCGTATTAGATGTAACACAGTGTCTAAACAAAACTTGTTGAGTAAGGCTCAACATGAGATGAGAATAGAACGAGAGTAGAGAAAAAGGGAGATTGGCGCACTGGCTAAAGTGTTTGGGTAACAACAGCTAGACCAACCAGCAGAGAAGGATGAGGACGAGGAAACACCATGACCTGCATTTATCTTTCTGTCTCACGTTGATGACCTCATCATTAGTATTTGTGTCTGGTGGTGTCAGATTGAGAGGAAACGGCTGATAAAAGAGATCCTGGTTGCTTGGGTGATGACTTCCCCTGCTCAGGGAGGCAGAGGAGAGATTTAGGGAGATAAGGGAGGGACTGGTACGGCCGGGGCAGGGTGTCTCCTAAATGCCAATGCCAGCCCGGCTGTGCCGGCCTTCTGGAGGGGTTTCATGCTGTATACAGGAACACTGGCTGACACAGCCTACCCAGACGCACTGTCCACCAAGCCTGGGGTGATGACTGAAGCATGCCCACTCACCTCCACTGGCCTCTGCTAGCAGTTCTTTTATAAGACACACTTAGAGTCTGCTTCTCAAAACAGTGAGTACGAAGAGTCTGAAGATTTGGTTCAGACTCATAACCACGGCAAACTATCTCATGGCCTGGTGGACAATGGGTGAGTACCAGTTCAGGGCACGGTTCTGTATTTTCTGAGCTTTAATCTGGTCCAAGACTACGGTGGCCCTGAAGTGCAAATCACACCCACTAACATGAGTGCATCCCCTAAATGAAAACACTCCCCCCAAATACAAGTCAACTCCCCCCAAATAGGATGACTTGCTCACCTCCCCCCAATACAAAGACACGCTCCCCCAAATGGGAAACAACATTACATTAACTCAAAAACACATTACATTAACTCAAAACGGAAAGGGTAGGTACAACACTTTGTCGCTGAATGGATGCAGCAGACTACTACAGCAGAGTTCAGGAAACAGCCGAATCTCAGACCGGTGTTACTTCGAAGGTTTAATCAGTTTCATCACCACGCACATGCCCTTCCACACACTAACAAAAAACCCTTCAAAACAAAACACGCACGCGCACACTTCAGGGTTTCAAAGAGGTGAAAACAGCGAGAGGCTACGTGGAGATCCCAAAAGGGCCTCTCACCCACACCACCACACACAATCTCTCTTACGGTCTCCATCCATCCAAACACACACATACACAATCTCCATTACCTTCTGTGGTACTCTCGATCCATTCAAACACACACAGACTTCCACGCACACACAAGCTCCACAGTTTCAGCCTATCCATATTAAACTATCCGTTTCCTGGAGGTTTGTGGAAGGTAATTACATTTCAAGCTGCCCATCAATCAAAAGTGCAGGAAGGAGTGACAAATCTGGCATTTGAGTGTAGAAACCTGCTGGCTATCGCTGTCACATTGGCCCTCCTCCTTCTCCTCCCCTCCTCCTCCTCCTCCTTCTCCTCCTCCTCTCACTGATTTCCAGGGTAAACGTCCCCACCAGCAGTGGTGGTGGCAGGGTGACACAGGATGTGCTGCAAGGCACGCTGGGTAATGTTGTCTAATGAGGCGAGCAGGTCCGTGCCCCCTGGACCAAGCTGAGAGGCTCCAGTAAGTCTCCATCTCCTTCCTCTGTCCTCTTTCAGAAAAGAACCCATCAACATCTCAACATTTGCATTTTTCTATCAAAACAGCTCCTCTACCCTCCTGCAGATCTCAATTTGAACGTTTTAAGTGGATATATCCCCCAAAGCAGCAGGAGACACTCCAGGGAACAGCCGAGAGAGGCTGTTTATGTATTCACAGAGGTGTGTGTGTAGAACAGATGACATTCATTCTAAGATGTGTGTGTGTAGCAAGCTCAATGCCCTGCAAAGAGTGTGTTGTTTTCCTTCCACCCATGCATTTTCCTTAGTGTTATAAGCCGTTTCATCCTTGATGACTTCATCCAATCGCAGCAGTAAACACAATCCAAACCAACCAATCATTGACATGATGACTGTGAGGAGAACCATCTATCTGCATTAGTAAAGGACATTAATCATGACTCTCCAAGGCCCACTATCACATTCTCTGCAGCCCTACAGTCACTGTGGTATTGAAACTCCACAGCGTCTCCCTGTAGCTCCACAGGCACCATGGGGTTCCAACCTGCAGCTTGTTGTCTGACTCATGTATGTGTCTCCTGCAGGCTGGCTCTGGTGAGGACGAGGCAGTCACTCTGCAGCAGCCAGAGCTACACAGCAGAGTCAGGCTAGCACACTCTGGAAGCACAGCCAGCTTCCTGGGTCAAGTGTCTGGGATCATAAATCTTTGTTTCTTGGGAGGTTTCCACACGGAGACAGGGACAGAGGAGGAGGCACTAGAAGATTCCACTTGGTCCTAATCACAGCCTGGATGTGTTAGTCTGGATTGAGGTTTCTAACAGGCTTGCCAGGCGCTACTGTGAGGTGATGCTATGTCTCTCTGGGGGCCAGAGGGAGCAGGTCTGGACTGGTCCCCTGCAGAGAGACTCCACTAGGGAGAGCTCTGCCTGGAGGCCAGCTTCTTCAGTCCAGATCTCTCAGAGCTGCACAAAGCATGAGCTCTGGAGAACACACTTACAGGGTATCAATACTGAACCACATCCTCTATTCAATGTATGAGTCACTAGCACAGCATGTACACTGAGGCTCTACTGACCGAGACCATATGGAACAAATCCTATTGTAAACCAGCTTTGTGGAGTCGTGTTCAGGACCAATGCAGCCACAGAGGAGGCCTAAGTTGGACAAGGACTTTGTATTCTGCTTTCTGACAGCTCCCACAAGGATCTCATTGGCTGAGGTTAGGCCTGGCTTATCCTTCAGCTCTCCCGTGCTCTGTGGTAAAGTCACACAATCCTGGATCAGCATGGTTAAAGACAACCACACACTGGGATGCTATCTCGGCGTTCTAGTGGACCTGTGCATTTGGAAGGGTTGGTCTGAGTCCTCCAGGACACGCATACATACATACATGAACACGGACACACACACACACACACACAGTCCGAGGAAAAGCAAACAAAGACCATGAAGGATGTTCCTTCATAACAGAGAATCAATGGAACATCTGGGTGGATTCGTTCAAAAGTGGAAGCCGACCAACAGACAAGTCAAAGACGGCGCCAGAGGCACAGGCGGAACTCTGATTCATCCTGCGGGACAGTTAGTGGTCAGCGTTGACGGGGTGGAAACTAGCTCTCCTTGTGATACTGTACACTGGGTAAAAAAAAAAAGACAGAGAGATTCCAGATGTGGGTGTGAGCGGGTTAAATTGAGAAGCAGCGTGACACACGGGGATGAACGTTATGCCTCTTCACTTGGTTGGGGAGCTGTGGAGGAGTTGCAGAGAGCTGACTCAGCTGTAATGTGACAGTAATGAAGCTGTTGGATCATTTAGGCCCTGGAAGGAGGGGGTAGAGATAGCAAAGAGAGGGAGGGGGTGGAGAGAGTTAGAGAGGGGGGAGCGAGAGGGAGAGGGAAGAGGAATAAGAGCGTGAGAGAGAAGGAAAGGAGGTGCGAGAGAGAGAGAGTGGGGGTGCGAGAGGAAGGAAAGAGAGCGAACAGGAGGGTAAGAGAGAGAGTGAGGAAGACAAGAAAAGGGAGAGGGTGACGGTGAGACAGCGAGAAAAAGAGCGAGGGGGGAAAAAGCGAGAGGGAGAGCAGGTACGAGGCAGAGCGAGCGGGAGAGACAGAACAGCTGTTTCTCCAGGTGATGAAGGAGGCGGGACACAGCTGTCTACCACACCCTATTTACACTGTGTCATTCAACCCCTCCTCTCACCCCCCCCCCCCCCCCCCCCCCCCCCCCCCCCCCCCCCCCCCCCTGACCCTGCTTGACATGACAAGCTCCTCCCAACTCCCAGCTGTGTCTTTGGGCAACACCGCTCCAGGGGGAAGGAGGAGAGAGGGGCAGAGTTTGGTCCCCGGCCAGCCCCGCCCTGCCACACTGTCAACACAAACGGCAGTGCTGAGCATGTTTGTAAGTCGGAAAAACGGATCATGGTGTTCGGTGTCTCTGTGACATAACACACACACACACACCTCTGTGTTCCAGATCATTACACTCATGTGGCTACATCTACGTCTAACGACCTGAGCACAGCTGAGCAGTGTTCTAATGAGTAAAGTGCGAAGTCGGCCTGAGGCTCTGTAATTGGTGCAAATGAAATTGAATAGGAAAATCACAGCGGGTGGGACTGTCGTTCTCCAAAGCTACTTCGGCTGAAATATGGACTGTGAGTGGAGCTCTCAGCATATTTCCGTAGCTTTGTTGAAAGGAAGGAGCAGGATAAACAAAGATGGAGGAGGTGATTTAATAAAAGGCTTCAGGAGAGCTGTTGCCAAGAGACAGAGCCTGAGACCAGACCTGGTCAGGGTGAACCTCACACTACCCAGACATGTGATCGTGCTGAAACCACCACAAACAGCAGCTGAACGCGGCTCTCAGTGGAGCCTCATTGGGCTTCAATCATCTTCACCATCTCTGGTCCAAACCGTGAAACCAACGCTGGTGGAGCATCCTCAGTCTGGAGGGAGCTGGCGTCCCCCTCTCACTGTCTCCTCCCCTCCGCCGAGGACGGACCAACGACACGTCTCTGTGATGCGTCGCTAAGTGACGGATGACACGCAGCGTCCAGGACTGAGCACCTGGAGGGGTACGAGGGAGCACCGAAGGGGCTAAGGTCTGGGCTTCCTTCCAGAAAAGTTCTTCCCTTTTTTTGCCACCCGTCATTCTCTCAAAGATCGGAGAGAGCTGGACCCTTTGGGGACTGCTGGCTGCGGTGGGGACTCAGTGTTGGAACGCACGCCTACCTTTTCCTGCCAATGTGGGGCACAACCAAGCGTGTGTCTCTGAGCTACTGTGAGTGTGGATCCTGATCTTGGATGATAACTCTATCTCACTGACGTAGTGCCGCCTGCTTATTTTAGTAGAGGACCAGATGAAGGCTTGACATCGGCAAACATTTCAATCTCTCTCTCTCTCTCTCTCTGGGCATTTCTGCTTAGTTGAAACAGAGATAGTGAAGGGCGACATGCCATGTAAGGGAGAGGGGAGGACATGCAGGGAATGGCCAGGGCTGGACTTGGTCCCTGGGGTAAGGCCTTACCTTAGCATATGGTACGCGCACTTCACCAGCAGAATATAGAGACTGCACTGAGCCGTCTGAGAAAAACTGCCAAATTAATGGGGGCCACATACTGTCGATACCTCATTAAATACAGAGGCCACAACACAGAGCTGCTCCACCTGGACTGTAATGCAGAAACAGATGAGCGGGGCCACTGTAGCTTTAACTTTCTTCTAACTCATGTACCCAGGACATAAACATGAACCAACATACCAACCAATCTGACCTCAACTGAACTTGTGGAGAAATAGTTCCACAATAACTGCGGGGTAAATATGGCCTTAGACAACCTGGCTCCAGAAGGATTGAGAAGATTACGTTGTTATGCTCGGTACTAAGGTAAAATATGCAGAGATGTGTGGCAGCATCCTCTTTTCAACCACCATGTCAATACATCACGACTCCTGTTTCGACCTGATGCGACAGGAGAGAGGGGAGAGGCGGGGGTTAATGCCGCCAGAGAAAACTAAAACCCTGAGCTGCAGTGGAAGTCGGAGCCCATGCCAGACGGCAGGCGCCCAAGCCATAGTTCAACACCCCCACACAATACGATGTACCACTAACCATACCTCGCATGTCTCACCTGATATGAACCAGCTGAAATGGGAGGCTAGGAAAACGGATTATGAAATGCTCCTGTTAGCCGAAAATTGATAGACAGCAGTATGGTACAGATAGGAAAAGGCATGGCATGAACTTATTGAAGACAAATTGAACTGCGAGGTTTGATATCCACACAGAGACTTTAAAAACACAGATGATACCGTGGTGAGCTCCACATGAAATAATGATGTCCTGGTTCAGGGAAGGCACTTCACGACTCGTCAATACGCTTCTTTGTGTTTGTTAAAACAAACCTGTACTGTATAAAAATACAGTACAGGAAAAGTACAGTTCAGTGGTGGAACATTGGACTGCAGATCTAGAGGTCTCAGGTTCAAATCCCTCTCAGCGCGTTGCTTTGGATAGAAGCGTCTGCTAAATGAAGGCATTCATCTCGAAAAGTTACAGTGTTGAGGTGTGGAGAAACAGTAATAAAGATGTGTACCTGGCATGAGGGGCTGTCCGGTCAGGCCCATGGGAGCCATGCCCAGGTTGTTCATGGCTGTGGCCCAGGCGTTGGGGTCTGTCATGGGCATCGTCATGGCACCGGAGTCCATGGCCATGTTACGAACTCCTTCTGTAAGAGAGAGAGAGAGAGCCATCACTAGTCTTTCCTGTCAAGCATTTCTTTTCTCTATGACCTCTGTGAGAGAGAGAAGGTCTCCTCATGATGATGCCTCTCCCAGACTGGCATACTGACACTGACACTGACACTGACACACACTGACACACACACACACACACACACACACACACACACACACACACACACACACACACACACACACACACACACACACACACACACACACACACACACACACACACACACACACACACACACACACAGAGGTGAAGTCACCCTCTGCAGAGAGGGAGCAGAGGCAGTTCTTATTGGGCTGTGACTCAAATCTAGTAGAATTACACACTATGAAACATGATTACTATGGTACTAAACAAAACTCTCGGAACATATGTGAGGTATTATTGCCGGAAAAATATCTCTGGCTCACAACTACAAATACACACATCAGTTTACACACATCCTCTAGCAGTATGTTTTTTTTTGTTGCCAAGTTTTACGCAGCTAAGCAAACGCGTTCAAATCTTCGTAGTTAAAAGCCGCAAGTAAAGTCAACGAGAGGAAGTCAATATAGATCTTCAGCGCCCCAGACTGAGTTTCAGCACCCTGAATGGACAGTACTGGTCTGGTCTCTCAGACTAGTCCTCTGTCACAGCTTCTCTGCTGGCTGACACACCAGGCTGCTCTCCTGTCTCATGATGCCAAAACACACACTGGGTGCTAATATCAAGCAGTGCTGAAGACAACACTTCACACCTCGCTAGCTCACCACCCACACTGGTGAGCTAGTGTGTGTATGTGTGTGAGAATTGGATCCCCAGTAGTTAGTATTATTGAGTGTGTGTGTCAGAGTGTAAGGTAATGAAGCACTAATACTGTTATTTTGTCCATGTCCACCCTATAATACAATCTACAAAAACCCATGTCTGTGTTACCATGGTGAGGGGCAGATGAAACTGCTCTGCTATTATGCTGCCATGCAAATGTCCCTGACGGCAGCTTATGAAACGTGTTAACCAATTACAGCCACATTAGCTGTTCCACTGGGTGTAGGGAGGCTTTAACAGTTATATGACCAGGGAAGAGAAGGGAGGAACTGCTTTACTGCAGTTTTACTGCAGTTTATTGTGGTTTTACAGCAAGTGCCATGGTGGCAGCCTGGGGGGGTAAATCAGGCTGAGAGGCTTGTTTAGATACTAACGCACGTTAACAGTTTCACTGAGAAAGCAACAGGAGCTGGTAGTAACGCCAGAGTGGTGTCAGGGACAGGGTTTACTGCCAGACAAACAGCCTTCATATGAACAGTCTGACTGACCAGTCACAACAAACAGGACGGTTCACCTCCTCTCCCTTCCCCCTCCTCTTCCTCTAACCCTTCTTATCTCTCTCTCTACTTCTCTCTCAAATGCTGCTTCTGCCTTCCTACTTCTCTCCATCCCTCCCCCCTTCTGTCTCTCCTCCCTTTCTCCTTCTCTCCATCATTCAGTGCAGTCTCTCAGGGTCTCAGAGTGTGACCGTGAGGGCAGAACTCTGGCAATGCTCCCCTCAGCACGCGTCCATCCCATCAATAGAGCAGAGGCTGTGTTTGAATAGCAAACAGCTGCAAGAATACGCACACACACACACACACACACACACACACACACACACACACACACACACACACACACACACACACACACACACACACACACACACACACACACACACACACACACACACACACACACACACACACACACACACAGCTGCCGAGCCAAATACGAAACATTTGAGCCAGTGAAAATAAACATCAGCGAAGAGTAGAGTAGTAGAATAGTAGATTGAGAATGCACATTACATAACTTTGGTTATGTAATGTGCATAGGTTGAATTCCAAGGTTTTATAAGGTCAAATGAGTTCACTGCTAGTCATCGATGCTAGTAAAATTGGGATGAGAAAAGGCGGAATTATCATAATCCAAAATGTTTTCAGGAAAGCTGTCCTTTAATCTAAAAAAGTACGTTGGTAAGAGAGATGTGACCTGTCCCACCAGTGGTGCTGGAGGACCCCAGTCCCAGGCCTCCCTGGTCTCTGCTGGGGACCCCAGTCCCAGGCCTCCCTGGTCTCTGCTGGGGACCCCAGTCCCAGGCCTCCCTGGTCTCTGCTGGGGACCCCAGTCCCAGGCCTCCCTGGTCTCTGCTGGGGACCCCAGTCCCAGGCCTCCCTGGTCTCTGCTGGGGACCCCAGTCCCAGGCCTCCCTGGTCTCTGCTGGGGACCCCAGTCCCAGGCCTCCCTGGTCTCTGTGCATCTGGGCTCTGATTGACCAGGAGCTGCAGGACAGTAAACTGAGTAGGCTGATGGGAAATTAAAGCTTTTTAACTTCTGTTGGCTGCAGGCCTTCCAGCAAGCTAAGAGGACCTCAGAAACATTTAGTTTACTAGGAGCAACCGCCAACAGGCCAATATGAGACCCTACAAGACAGAGAGAGGAGACAGAGTGATAGGGAGAGTGAGAAGAAGGAAGAGAGAGAGGAGGGAAGCGAGAGAAGAGAGAGAGAATAGATAATAAAAATTAGGGAGAAAGAGAGGGAGGGGGGGGGGATAGTGAGAGAAGCTTCAGGAACCTTCTCACGGTCATCTCCAGGGCCAAGAGGTTACATGAAGAAGGATCGATGATGGAGAGCACAGTGAAAGAGAGGAAAGTGAAGGGGGAGGAGGTGGAAGAGGTCTACTGAATACAAAGTAAGAGGTGACCTTCCAGTGAACCTGGAACATCTTCATCCTGGTTATTTAGTCTAATGATAGTAATTACTTGTTACTCAGATTCACAAACTGGTGTTAAATAAAACTGTAATTACAATATACAGTAATATACCCTCAATGTCCCTTTTGAATAGAAAATTACATAGTAGTGTATTGAGCCAGTTTTCGCGTACATGTCCGTATTCCAAAGAAGAAAATAAATAGCCTTGACTCAGTGTGACTGCTTTCTTCTGAACACTGTGTCCCAGACATGCAGTATAACAGAGCCGTTCTTCTATTTAGTCCTTCACTTCAGAAACACACAGCAGCAGAAAATAATGTGCACGAGGAACATCCTTCTGGGGAATGCCTTTTTGACTCGAATTTCGGCTCTCGTTCGGCTTTCGGTTTGTAGTTGTGTGTCAGCAGAGACTCTCCCCTCCTAAAGACGACATCGGCACAACCACATCAACACAACTACATCAGCACAATGTGCCAATAGAGGGATCATAACAAGCAGGAGAAGAATACACACACACACGCACACACACGCATTTAAGGATGTGCGAGTGTCCTTCTCTTCAGTCCTTTGATCTCTTAATTATAATAAAAACCGCAGAGCTCTTATCATTAGTGGTGGCGTCTGCAGAGCCCAGAGTGTGCTAGCTAACACAGAGAGAGGGAGGTGTGTGACAGAGGAGTTGGAAGAAGGAGCCTGAAGACCCAGAAGATCCTCTGAACCAGGGAACCTCCATCCTTCAACACAGCACACACAGCAGATCCTCTGAACCAGGGAACCTCCATCCTTCAACACAGCACACACAGCAGATCCTCTGCACCAGGGAACCTCCATCCTTCAACACAGCACACACAGCAGATCCTCTGAACCAGGGAACCTCCATCCTTCAACACAGCACACACAGCAGATCCTCTGCACCAGGGAACCTCCATCCTTCAACACAGCACACACAGCAGATCCTCTGAACCAGGGAACCTCCATCCTTCAACACAGCACACACAGCAGTTACTATACACTCTCAAACTGTTACTGAATGGCCAGACTTTCGACATCAGCTCCATATCCAATAACATAAGGCATCGCATTTTGTATTCCTGTTTGGATTATGTGTACACAAATAGAGCGCTCAGTCATTTGCATAAGCGATACAAATCCCTAAAGCACATCCCAAAGAAGAAGCAAAATCTTTGAATGGCGCTGCACTCATCAAAGACAACTTGATTTTGTTTCATGTGGTGACTGTAATCCATTAAATAATACAAATTAAAAAAATCGGCATGCTGTTGCATGCATTTGGGCTAAATAAATAGGCTACATGAAAATAAGCAGACAGATTGAGACGTGACTATTATGAACTCAATCAGGGTCTTACACAACCTTACTGTCTTATTTGCCTTCCTTATTAATGCAGATCAAACATACCTGTCCCTTCATGTCTGACCTGAATTAGTGTCTTTGTAAAATCCTGTGGAAAGAAACTCTTGTTTGAAGTGAATACTAATTTAACATGCGTTGCTCCTCAAGGTTTGAAAGAAGGATGCACAGGAGACTTCTACATGACACCAGTTTGGTAATGGAGCGGGAACATGGTGGACAAAAAGATGAGTGATCGTAATCTTTCGGGGGGGTTTTTGTGCCTAGTGTTTGGACTCTTGACAGACAGGTACTGTGCCCACTGACGCCCATCTGTATTTGACGAGGGGAAGAGATTCGGCGAGGGTGACTCTCCTCGTCATCTTGTCCTCCACTCTTAGGCTGAGCAGCACGATGTGGAGACAGATGGAATGAAACACACGGTACAAAAGCACGCTCGTCCGAACGACTCTTTCCGGCAACCTCGAAGAGGATGAGGGAAAAAACAGAGGTGGAAATCTTTTTGTGTGCGTGCACACGCGTGTCTTTGAAGTATTTTGCTGAGGACTCCCTTGAACAGAGTGCTTTTGGCAAACAACCTCCATTTCTCTGCCTCCTGGGGATCCATTTACAGAACAGCAAAGAATAAGAAGCCTTGTTGTGTGTCAGTGAGAAGCTTCTGGAGCACAGGGCTTTACCTCTGCTTATCAGAGAGGGATGTGAAGGACAGAGACACAGATTACACTGACAGATAGCACTGACAGAAACCTCCAGGTAGGCCCGTTTTCTTACCAAACAAAACCACTTTTAATCTACCGCTGAGGGCCTACAGCCAACCAAGACACACCTTCACCAATCTTCAACTCATCGAATCGCCATAGATAAAACAACCAATCGCAGGCACATTATCAAGTGGGGCCATAATGATCTTATGAGACATCCTCCTCCACACAGTTTGGGCACTAACACTGCAGTTCAGCCAAAGGATCCCAGCAGTCTGTCCGTGAATCATGCAGGAGAGAGAAGTATGGGGATCATCAGAGAAGATGATGAATCGTTACATAATTTTATCATCACTATCATTATCATCTCATTCCAGGTACTTAACTGCTTGTTATTTAACCCCAGAAATACTCTAGTATTTAGTAATTAGGAGGCTTGTTGTGTTATTGATCTGTGCCATGTTCACACCTCTCGGTAGTGTGTTTGTGTACAATCCTGCTAGTGAGAGTGAATCTCAAACAGATGTGCACCATCTATCTGCAGGTGGAATATTGATTTAGGATCAGAGGACACAGTGTGCATCAGATAGAGAGCGGTTATGAATACAAGAGTTGTGGGATGTGATGAAGATATTGACTCTGATCAACAACTGTATCGTGAAAAGCTATGCATGATCTGCAGATCCATCCTCTTTATCAACACCTCTATCTGATCACAGAGGGGGTTTTAGATGAGCTCCAGACATGTCCCAGAGCCTTGCCCAGGACCCAACATGGCTGAATCCAGGCTCAGCAGCAGACTGGCTGCTAGACCGAGGTCTTCTCCAGCTTCTCTCCAGAGTGGGTTCATGTTGACACTCATCCTGCCCTCCCACTCTCCCTTCTGACTGGATATAATAATGACACCGCTGTTCCAGTTGAGTAGTCATGGTGACCCTTTGTCCCTCAGTGCAGTCAAGTCCCTTGGTGTATATGTATATGTGTGTGTGTGTGTGTGTATATATGTGTTTGTGCATGTGTGCGAGTGTGCTTGTAAGAGACTATAGAGCTCAAAGGCTACTCTCCAGTGCATTGTGCTGTGACCATACTGTTCACATTACCCGCTCCAACATTATTTGCAGTCATTAAACCAAGACTTCAACTAGAGGCAGGCACCTAAAGCATTCATGTCTTCTTGTCTTGTAACTCATCATTAGGCTAATAAAAATGCACAAGAGTAAAAAATAAAATAAATGAAGCAGAATGATGGACATCCTACTTCTCAGCCCCGACAGACACGTCTCCCCTCAGTCTGAGGGGATTTGGAAGAAGCACTGCATACACACTGGTTATTAAAACGAAGACTGGAAATACAACCCGGTGAAAAGTCATTTGAACGTCTTTTCATAATCAAAGTGAATAGACAGTTGGGAGTGGCGCTTTCATTTTACTAATGGAAATGACAAATTCAGGGGGTTGGTTTCTTTCGTGTGAGCTAATCTGTAAAGACTTCAACCCTCATTGCTGGAGCAGGAATTCAGACTACCAGCAAATTATGAGAAACACGGGAAATAACCAAATGAAACCACATTCACATACTGTATGTTTTGGTGATTCCATTGGTTACTTCCTTGATTAAATAGCTGTCATAGAAGCACTTGATGGACTCATGCACTGACGGACGCAGTCAATTTAGATCCCCTACAGAACTGTCTTACATTACATTTGCATTTAGTCATTTCGCAGACGCTCTTATCCAGAGCGACTTACAGTAAATACAGGGACATTCCCCCGAGGCAAGTATGGTGAAGTGCCTTGCCCAAGGACACAACTTCATTTAGCACGGCCGGGAATAGAACCGGCAACCTTCTGATTAATAGCCCAATTCCCTAACCGCTCAGCCATCTGACCCACCTTACAGTCAAAAGATAAGATCAGTCAAAACAAGCTTCTAACCACATAGTCAAAATAAGGCTGCCAGTCAGAATACCCCAGCAGAGGCTCCAGCTCTACCTCAGAGAACAAACAGTGCTACGTAATCTTCCTCCTCTCAGCCAGAGGGGGTGTTTCTGAAGAGACAGAGCAAGGCCGATGTGTTCATTAATGAAGTTACCTTCATTCAGGATACAGAGACAGATATGAGCAGAGTGGGAGATCAACTTCCAGCAGGCTCCTGAAGGTGACTGTTATTAGCACTGTTCTCATTACCTCCACATCTCTTTAGATCTACATTTATATCAATAAAACCATCAGGCATTAACATCCATAAAAGTGTCACTTCAGGGCAACACAGGGCCCTCTGAAGGGAGGACGGGGTCATCTGGGATGTTCTGGCAGACCACACATCATTATCACGCATGCCTGCATTAGATAAGAAATAATGGTGATGGACTTGCCAATCAACAACCTCCTCTTTACCCAGTGGGAACCCTGTCCGTCCCTGCCCCCATGAACAGTCCTTTCTCAGAACCCCTTGTCCGTGCATAACTAACTAGACCAGCGTTCGTTTTCCACAGATAAAAGCAGGAGCTTCAAAGACAGGGCCCACTCTGGATCCTTTAATATGTGGTTATCCGTCAAGCTGTCTTTATGGCTGGACGCTGCACAAAAAAAAGTGTCAGAAGTGTGGAAAACACACACACACACACACAGTGTACAGTGTGGTTCTTGTCTCCAACTGTGATGTTTCTTGACTAAAAAGGACCTTGGATCAGAATTCAAATTGTGTGAATAGTTCATGAATGTACAAATGAGAGGGTTGGGGCCTGAGCTGGAATTTCCTCCCAGATACTGAAGAAGTTTGTTCTGCTCTCTCTCCTCCTCATTCATTTCCATTCATCAAAACAGCTTCATTAACAGACATGTATTACAACACACTGGTGAGGCCTTTGAAGAGAGAATGCCTAGGCATTAAATATTCAAACTGTTGTTTAAATTGCATTTGAAAACTGAAAAAGAGTAATTAAGTAAACAAGTGCAAGTTTACGCCACTGCATCTTGACATCTCTATCAAGAGTTTCATTTACCACTTGCACCCTTTATTTCACTCTTCGTCTTCCCTGCCCATTCTTAATTAACACCACCTAACTTAATTACCAC
This sequence comes from Osmerus mordax, assembly GCF_038355195.1. Taxonomy (NCBI): domain Eukaryota; kingdom Metazoa; phylum Chordata; class Actinopteri; order Osmeriformes; family Osmeridae; genus Osmerus; species Osmerus mordax. Next base: position 10,859,778 of record NC_090061.1, read on the forward strand.
CCTTACATCACTATCCTTGTTGATGTAGAGATCTCCTTGTCTACATGAGATAGCATACATTCCCCCACCATGTTCCCTTGGTTTCCACCGGCAACGCACACCACCCACAGTTGAAGACGCATCGCAATGTCAACAGCGCACGTTTCATTTCCATGTTCACCACATGAAGGATTACCACAGCAAATTGACGCAGATATGACACGCGGACATTCCAGCGTGTCACTGCAGCAAATCCCATTGAGAACTCTTGGTGTTTCAGTTATTTCAGAGGCC